>NC_065507.1:28737934-28974733 GCF_006386435.1 Epinephelus moara
CGTGACTGGTAGACGGCGGTGGGTGGGGCAACAGGCCAAAACACAAATTTAAAACATAAACATGATTTGCAGACTGTAAAAATGTTTTTTAAATGCGAATATTCTGGCCGTACTATTGTTGTCGATGAGATCAGTATTTTATCTGAATATTATTCCTTAGTCTCTGTGACATATTAGGAGGATTTTATGACTATTTGCTTTAGATTTCTTACATATAGCTCCTTTAAGTCCCAATGTCCTCAAACAAGGCAACAAGAAAGTTCCAATGTCTTCCAATGAGTACGTCCTTATTGTTGGGTGTCTTAGCTTGTTACTGTTGCTAAAATTGGTCTAAATGTCATCAGGTTTTAGACCTTGTCCACTTTTTGTATCGGGATCGGCAGACTGCAGAGATAGCTGCCATCTTGTTTTTCATGGATTAGTACATTGTGCTCTTACTACCAAAAGATGGCACAAAAAAGTGTCCACGAACGAAGACAGCAGGTCTAAGTTAAGTAGAATGAAGTATAAGGTCAAGTAAATCCAAAATATGATGTTGTCAAGTGAGGACACAGGGTCTCAGGAGGATATATCCTCCCAGATCCTACACATTGGACATTTAAAGGCATATTCTCAGCAGATTGCTTCGACACCATGTCCTCACATAGATACAGTTATGGTGTATGTAGTGTCTTCCCACAGGTGGCTTTAATTACCATGACAACAACAGCAGCCAGTGAGGTGATGCATGCATTGTGGTTTTCTTTTTAAAGTAAAGCTAGATTTGATATTTGAGTTGTTATTTGATGTTTTTACAGGCAGAAACACCACCTTCTTATTCACACAGTATGTTATTCATCTCCAGATTTGAATCTCAGGGGCTTTGTGGTTAAATGTGGCTGTTGCCACGTCTTTTTTTTTAAATTTTTTTTAGAGTTATAGTTATTTTAAGAGTTACAGACAAAAATGCTGCTCCACTTTGACTTTGTCCTTTTCTTTCTCTCTGCTGCAGTGTGCACTCACTGCGTATGTATGTATTATCTCAAGGCCTGATTAAAACTCCATTAGTCATGCAGAAAACAAAGAAAGTGTAATCAAAATGGAAATGAGTGTAATGGTGCCGTGGAAACAGATGAAGCGGACAGACTAGCTTCTGCTGAAAAAGACTTTTTTTGGGGGGGGACTTTTTTCTTCTGTTTGTCTCCTTTTGTCTGTCTTCAGTAATAATGAAAGCTATTGAATCCAAGTTCAAAATGATGAAGATACTCTTAAGATGGCATTGTGGACTGTGCGCCTAGGAGCAGGGACCTCATTTAAATGAACTTGCAGAATGAAGTCCACAAATGAACAGAGGGAAATCGTGTTGGCTTTGCCCCACAACTGGCTTTCTTGCTGTTCATATTTTCGCTCTGTCATCAGGCAAAAAGTAAACAGATGTTAGGGGAGAACATTTTCCAAGAAACCAATTTAATCATTGAAATTGCTTGAGGTCATGCTACAGAAATATGCCGCCTCTCTGATCAGGCTGTGTGAAGGAACTTGTCCTACAGCAAACAATCAGTCAGTCCTGTTAACAAGCCCCAGAGTCAGACTCCCCACACTCATCATTTTAAGGCCATCCATCATTTTATACGGGCTGCCAGGGCCGGAGCGCTGCTGCCAATACATGACAAGATGACAATGAGACAACAGCTATAGCCTCTCCAGCTTCTTCCCTTACATCTATTAGGAGCTCCCAGCGTTTGTCAAACTAAACAACCTTGACTACAGAAGCAATAAGTTAGACATCAGGTTTATTGCCGTGTCAGGTTGTACAGGGGGTTGTGCTGATTGGGTCCACGTCGCCACAGTGTTGCAACCAACCACTCAAGTCAAATCTAGTTAGAGCAGACCTCATAATTTATGACTACAGTATAGAAACAGAGCCAAACGCCTGCGTGGCACCCTGTGGATCAATCCATGAAGAAAGGCTTGTGACCCAGAAAAGAGGACATGCTCTCATGTTTGAGGAAGGCTCAGGGCCAGGACTGGGGCCAGTTTTGGGGCCCAGAAGGAATGACTGGAGGGAGGCAGGCCTGCCTTTGTATCTTTTGGTAAGCAGTCAGTTATCTGCACATGTGCCCCATTAATTAGCCAACAGGGGAGCTGGGTGCAGTGTTGAGGCTAAAAGGGGGTAGTGAGGCAACACTGGGGTCCTGACTTTCTGATGCCCCAAGGGCAGCTGGGTGCACCACCTGTTAATGAGCTCTGAAGTGGGCTCTAATTGGACCACTGACTGTGGACCACACAGGGATTCAGACAGAGAAAGGGTCCACATGAGGACATAAAGAGCAGATACAGTTAGTAAGGCCTGATGGCAAAATAGAGATATCATGTATTCTAATGGTAATATTTGTATTGGTTAAGGCTCTACTATTTTTTAGGTGTCTTTGTCAAATATGAAATTTAATTCTCCATTATAGGCTTGATATGTATTAAGATTCGATGAGACTATTATGTCCAGTCAGTCAGTGTGTCAGACATTGGAACATGTCATACAGCAGGTCTATTGGATTGCAAATTCAGTTGGACTGGATTTTAAAATCAGGTAATGTAGAAGTGCCAGACATTTTCAGCAGCCTTTAAACCAATGCAAATAAATGTTGCAAAAAAAGAGCTATCAATGCTTTCAATGCACATAACCATATCAAGTGGCAATAACAGGAACCAGTAACACTCTACATCTGTCTCTACCGGTGTCTCCTTACCTCCCACTCCCCACATCATCTGATTATATTTTCCATCAAGGTCAAAGACAAGTTTTTTGCCTATTCAACCACGGCCTTGATCATTTGAAAAGCTTCTTAGCACAGTCTGAGCTGAATCACATGAGAAAATGATTTGTGAATGATATGATTGGTGGTGTCGCTATACCGATCCGTACATGCTGCCTGATCAATAGTGCCCATGTGCAACTCAACAGTGATGAAAAGGAAGCGAGATGGCTCATTTGTTATCTACTTCCAGACACTGTATGTAGTTTGTATATTTTGTCAGGCAACTATATCAGATTTATGTACGCTGGGCCACTCAGATGTTGCTTCTGGGTCGGATGTGGCCTGCTGGCCACAGGCCCGTTGTACACTTTTGTATGTGTTTTGGTTTGTACGTGATTGTTAGTGGTAGTGTGTGTGCTTTTTCCAAGACAAAATATAAAAGGCTCCTTGTTTTTGAACAGCTTTGCATTCTGATATTTGTTCCAAACTACTTTTTGTTTCCTCTGAAGCAGATGTTGCATTTGTTTTTAATTTGTCTGTTTTGAACAGATTGAAAACACTACATTTATCTGACTGGTGTCATGCTGTAAGTGTCAGACAGTGCGTCAGACTCACGTTGATGTCTGTGTTTCTTCATGTCAAGCGTGTACTCATCTCATATGTCATGTGTATCATCGCACTTCATTCATGTGCATGACTCCGAATAACCTACGTGGTTATTTTTTGCGTGACTCAGAGGCTCTGCTCTCCTGTAGTGTTGTCAGTCAGACGCTGCTGTTTGGATAAACAGACAGGCAGAGAAGTGCCAGATAATAGGTTTGGCCCAGCTTGAGGCCCTTTAACTGTCACATTAATTTGCAACACCACAGGAGCAGCAGGGGAGGAACATGATCACTGCATTTTGAATGTCTTTTTTTGTGTTTTGTATCATTGATGAGTCCAAAACTGTTGTAAAGTGGGATTTGGGGTCATTGCTGCATTTGGAAAGTGTGCTTAGATTTTAGCTGTCAATTCTCTAATGGAGGGAGGGGCAGATGAAGTGACGGGTCACCCTCTTTTTTACACTCCGGTGATCTAAAGCACTCTCCAGTGAACGATTCTGTCTGCCCGTCTGCTGTTTATCAGAAGTGATGCCAGATCTCATTGAGGAAACAGATACTTCCGACAGACTGCCTCTCAGTTAGCTAAAGGGGTTGGGTGCTCTTTGATTATGATTCCTCTTACCTCCCCACCCCAGCCACCCGCCCCAAATTAACCCCTTGTCAGTGGGCCACAAAGAGAATGGGCATGGCCGAGTCTGATTTATTTCACACAGAGCCATCATAAGGGCCCAGTTGGCCTGCCTTCTCCCCCATAAGCCATTTCCACCCTGGCCCTCTTGGCCTCTCCTTTTCTCACCACCCCCAACTGTTCCGCCCTCACACCTCCTGTCGCACACACTCAACCTGTCACTCTGGAGAAGACACAGGCACAAAGACGGGCCTGAATCAAAAGGAGCTGATTAGTAATTAATGGTGCATCAGTGTATTTGCATCAAGACGGTGTGTGTGTGTGCATGCAGAGTGGCGTTGTCAATCATGCAGAGTGTGCCCTGGCCCTCCCACCTCTGTCCTGCCCATGTGCTCCCTTTGGGGTGCAGCCACTTATGGCTATTGATATGGTAGAGAGGACTCTGTTTTACACCCACACATTTACACTCCAACACAGGACAGGAGAACAACCTCCTGCTGACCCCAGACAAAAAAAGCTGCAGACTGCATCAACACATCATTCTGATGGATCTCTACTCATCGACTGGTTGACTTGTGTCATTTTGTTTCTACCCAACACACTTGGATTATACGCAACTACTGAGATTGTTAATGTTTGTTGGCTGCAATGTGGGTGTTTGGATTCTGCAGCCAGAGACAGAGTTTACAAGGATGGAGCCCGGCGCTTCTTTGTGTGTTGGCTCTCTGCTTGTGTCAAGGATGCAGAGGGCTGGAGGTTTGGACCGTGGGTGGGGAAAGTGGGCAGAATGCGTCTGGGTTCTCAGTCCCTGTGGTGTTATTGTTGACAGAGACGGGAGTCGCTCAGGATGGGGCCATTGAAGGGGCAGCAACACCAGCTCCCACCACCGAACACGAGGATGACAACTCTTTGGGCTACACAGGTACTGCTGCTGCTTTCTCATTACGTGTCCTTGCATACATACGTCACCACTGGGAAATGTCAAGTTGATCCTGGGTGAAGGAATGACTTTGGGTTATTTAGTACAAACTTCTCTCACTGAGACAGCACACATTTAGACTTTTTTCACGTATAATCAAGCAAGGCATGTGTTGTCTATCACCCCGGGTATACAAACCTGTTATATAGAAGCCTACTGTTGAGAATAGTAATCAAAGAGATTACCTAATACACTAGGGGAGCCAATTGTTTACATTTTTTTTAACAGAATCCCCCCACGGCTGAAAAGACTGTTTAAATAAGCTTCATTGTCAGAAAACAGTTTCCACATAAATATACATTTGAAATAGGGATGTACCGATTGTGAAATTGTGGGCCAATCACAACAATGCAGCTGACACCAACACCAGTGCTTTTTGTTTTGGTTGTTTATTTTGTTTCTCCTGTTATTTATCTCCCCTTCTGTGCCAGAGAAATAAAAAAAATCTATTAAAAACATTATACCTGACTTTTTTAAAGGCATTCAGCCCCTAATTAGACTCTGAATGAGCACAAATTCAGTCATACACATTTATGCAACAACCTTGAATATGACATGTAAACATCTTTTTTGGAACTGCCTCAAAAAGCGTTTTTACTATGAATTAAGGCTGTCAGTTGATTAAAATATTTAATTGTGATTAATCACACGATTGTCCATAGTTAACTCCTGATTAATCACACATTTATTATCCATTGTAAATTTGCCTTAAAGGTATATTTTTCAAGTTTTTAATACTCTTATCAACATGGGAGTGGACAAATATGCTTGCCTTATGCAAATGTATGTTTATTATTATTGCAGCAATCCAAAACAATGACAAATACTGTCCAGAATATTTTCCCGAGTAACCTCAAAGGTACTGCTGAGAGCATACCATGGCAAACTCAAGCTCAGCAAGCAACAACATGTGGACATATTAACCTGAATGTAAGAGTACTTAGCAATAATAACACAATATACTGTCCAACTTTACACTTGTAAAGGTTAACTAAACATCCCTTTGTTTTAAAGCAGCTTGACGTACTCCGGTGGTAACTCAATTCACATCGACAGCAAATGCAAATAACTTTGGCCTTGTGGAGAGGATCATCTGGCAGGGATTGGAAGCTGAACTTGACATTCAAATGATGCTTTTCTTTATCCATTTCTGCTTGCCATCCATAGCGTTACCTCTGCATCACTTCCCGATTTCCCAAATTACGGGGTGGGCTGAGGGTCATAATTACAGAAGGTATGTGCGTTAATCGCGCTTCAAAAAAATTAGTGGTGTTAAGAAGAATTTCTGTTAACTCCGTTAACCTTGACAGCCCTGCTATAAATAAAATGTCATATTTACCTCTGTAAGATCTATTTATTATTGCTGTGAAAACATCAACAAATTTCTCCCTCAAACAACTGTATTTATTTTAGTTTTCTTTGTCAAAAAACTACATTTTACGAGGTTGCATTTGAACTCATCATGAAAACTTTATAATTTACCATCACCCAATAGTCATTTTTACTGAATAGAGCTTAAACATGTAATATTATAAATCAATTCAACCTCTATCAGCTGTCTGTCTGTTAACAGGTGCTGTTAACTAGCTCTCCTACGCCGATGGCAATATGAATTTGTTGTTCACAATGTAGCATAATCAGAGAAAAGATAGGGGCGTCCTCTGATGTGTCGATCATGAGTTTACTGTGTCCTTTTGTCCCAAAGGCGCCCCAGGGAAGATCTCTGTTCTTTCCCAAAATTGTTTTCTTTTGTCTCCAGGACAACATTAGTCTCAAGCACTGCTTTGTGGCCTGCACAAAGTTGATGTGACAAGAGAAAAAGATTGGCCACTAACATCAGTGAATGTAATTTTGTTTGCCCATAGGCTGATAGCAGTCAACAAGTTGAATATGGGCCAATACAGATACTTGAATCGGTGCATCTCTAATTCAAACATGATCTTCATGTTGTTGCTGCTCAGAGTTTCTCAGTTTTGACTGTCGAAAGAGGAGAATTATGGGAAAAAGAGGCACGCAGCGCTACTCCAAATGCTTCAGTTAGTGCAGCCGGTATCTCTTCAGACCACATAGCTCTGTGGGGAAATGAAGAGCCGGAAATGGAGACCTCACCTGAGGGACTGGTTTGCACACACATGAACACACACATGAGCACACACAAAGGATCCATGTCTGGAGTAAATTAGTGATGACACATGTGTTTTGGTTGAGGGTTTTTTTGGGCCCTTTCCCCAGAGTAAGAGTAAAAAGTGTTCTCAGTGTGTTGTCCCAGCCAGGGGACCTACCTCAGGTGATTTACTGGACCTCACACAGCTTCAGCAAATGTTGTGCAGAAAAAAGGAAGTCCAAATTTACTGCCAAACCTGTTACAGTATGAGCTTCATAACTGTGTGCGGTGGCTTGGCAGCTCTAGATTTCATTTTGCTTGAAATTCAGACAATAACTGACAAAACCATACAATTATCATCAGTATCATGCTGCGGCTTTTGTCAGTGATGCCAAGACATTTCAAAAGTTTGAGCCCAAACAGCTATTAGTACAGGAATCTTTCAATTTAAACTCTGAGTTTGCCATATAGTCAAGGATCCCAGTTTTCAGCAGACTTGGCTTTGAATGAGGCTTTAAAGAGGAAAATCATGTTATATCTGCCTCACTGCATTTGGGTTCATCTTTAGAATGATAAATCTGTCCGGTGGACAGTGCCAAGAGTTCATCTTTAATCTGGCCATTTAATCCCATCTGTGCATGAAAATGAAGGAAATCGATCTGGCCCAGTCAGTGAATTGGAAATGAGACTAATGTGCCCTAATACCTCAGTCTGCCGCTGATAGAACAAAGTGGCCGGCTGCCAAAGACTCCATTTCCAGAGAGCGTGACTCTTTGGATGGAACGTGAGGGTAATCTTGACAGCTGCCAGTTTCAGCTCAGGTGAAAATGGAATGGGCCTTCAAGCGTTACAGTGAAGAGTCTTTTAGGTGCCTAGTTGTTTTAAATTGTGTCTTTGTCATGTGATCTCAGTGACCCTCATGGAGAAAGGTTCATCAATTTATGAGTAAGTGTCAATTGTTTGTCTGATCTCACTCTATAGAAGAAGAAGGGTGGTATGTCCTTGTCATCCTTACACAATGACCTGTTGGCAGGGGCGTCGTAGAGGGAGAAAAGTGGGACTGATTACCCAGGGCCCCAATGGGAGGGGGGCCCTCAAATGCCTGGAATGAAAAATCTGGTTTTATTTGCATTTTTTTATTATGCTGTAAAAAAAATAGTGGAGGCTCTTTAAGGTCCCTCTCACCCCTTAAAAGTGCAGAATGGTTTAGTCTGCCCCTGCACTAGGAATCATCTCTAAACAAAGCTGGAGCTGAGTGACTGACTGCTCATGCTGCTGGAGCGCCAACGTACATTATCATGTCTTCCTCCAGAAAGGAAAATCAGGTTGCATAAAAGTAAAGAAAGAAAGGAAAGGGAAAGTAAGCATACTGACATTGTAAAATAAAATTTAAAAGGTGCATTGAGAGATGGGATCAAGCGGGAAGGGGCGGGGGGCCCCCAGCGACTGCTTATGTACAGGGCCCAGACTTTGGTGCTGCGCCCCTGTCTGTTGGTGCTTTCACTTGATTCTGAAATAAAGGATAGATGTGTGTGGAGTTGAGTGAAGGACTTTTCATCAGTGTGACTAATACCGTAATCTGACCCATTTTTACATCATATAAAACCAAAAACAGCTGTAACAGTACTAGCCAATGACACGGTAATGTCTTATATGGTAGTCACCTGGGATTAATACAGCCTACTGTGAATTTTATAAGGAACCACATGCTGACCTGAAGTTCGCAATACATTAAAAGTGTTTTTTAGTGGTCCCCCAAGACACTGACTCTCAGCCAGCTCTAAATTGTTTCCCGATATCAAAGGGCTTTGCACAGAACTTCACATCCATAATAAATGAGACTGACCTGTGCGAAGGCAGTGGATTAGAGAGGCACGCTAAAACTCTCGCACTTACACTTTGCTAGCCGCTGCTTGGCAGGCAGACACACACAGAGGAGACAGGTCTTTGGTTCTTCTGCCTCGACATGAAAGGCTGAGCGTGACTTCAGAGAGCACATCAGCACTCACATCCTCCCTCTCCGCTGACAGCTACCATTGCGTTTGTCACAGATCACAAAGGACGGCAACTTCAGAGAGCTGCTCTGTTTGTCAGGTTATGGAATAAAGATAGGGAGAAAGTGAGGGAATTTAAGGTTGCCGCACAGTCACCACTGATTGTCTGCAGAATAAAAGGGTCCAGACTACTGTAATGCTGCATTTTATTCTCCTCTCAAAGCGGTCGCCCCATAATGTCTACAGCAAACCATTCACTATACTGACTGGCTCTTATCTCTATGGTAGAAATACATGCACAGCCAGTGATGAAGATAAAAGGAGTCTGTGTGTGATTATGATAACTTGTTCACACTTGCATCTTTCGGCTTGCCAGCTGATGCTACTGAGACTAAGAAGACCTCTGTGTAATTCATACTAGAGCGATACAGTGCTTGTTGACGTGTTGCAGGGCATAAATGATGCAACATCATATCTTATCGCCCCCCTCACCCATCTCCCCAGCTCTCCTTTCTGCAAACAAGTTAAACATAAAATTGTCTTTGTCTTCAACATCAAACATTTGGGCACGCTGACATTTCTCTCAAACAACATAAACAAGCCTCAGATGAGTTCTGACCTCCGGCTGCTACAGTGAGAACGCAAACCATCACTGAGCTGTGAATTCAAAGTGTTGTGTGACACAGTTCTGTCAGCTGACACTTTGTCACATGCCACATTTTCACTGAAGTATACATTAGCCTAAAGCCTTATTTATACTTCAGTAAGAATGTGTCATCCAATATGCCACAAAATTCAATATACAAAACCAACTGTGAGTGTTAGTAAAGGGGTGTCGTATTGGTTTTTGTAAGTTCACAGCTGTGATTCATTTGGCATTCTTAAGTAGAAAAGTTCAAACTGGTGAGAACAGGGTGATGGCAGCTTGCCCCCAAACATCTGGCAGAATGGTACAAATGCTTTGGTAAGACATTAACAGATCTACTTGAATTGTTTGCAGACATCAAAACACTGTGTGCCAATTTTTTCTTTGCAAATACTTCTTCATGATCCATGTATACACATCTGAAGGAAATTAGAAAAGGTAATGTTCCTGTATTGACCCAGTATGTGCTTTTGGATTGGAAATATTGCACAAGCACTATGATAATTGAGGCCAAAAAAGCTGGAAGAAACAGATTTACGGGTCGAGTCAAAAGCAAAAAAAAGAAGAGTTTTTACTAATGCTGATGACTGTTTTTTTAATATTGGTCTTTTAATTGAATGTGATATTGACCTTGACCCCCAAACTTCAAATGAAAGCTGTCTCAACATCTCTACACACTAAAACTATTCAGCCAAATTTGTCAAAGGTAGAAAAGTGGTATTGCATTTATTAAATAGGTATTCATAAAGTTATTTTAATGGCTAAGACACATGATCAATTACCAGAATTGGGGGAGAAAATTGATACAGCATAGTATCGTAGTGACGTATCGTCACACAATGCAAAGTATTGCTTTTTTTTTAATATAAATTATTAATGCTACAAATACAAATTAAACTTTAGGTAGCCCACTAATGTATGACTTAAGTTTATTGAGTTTCAGATTTTTTTCAACTATACAAACCACCTCAACAGAAAAAAAAACACTAGGCAGAAACAATAAATAATGCAAGGATTGACTTATAGATAAAATAAAAACTAATAACCATAATGATAAAACAATAAATTGAAGTAAATCAAAATACCAGTATTAACATGACATCTAAGTAATCTTGTCAGAGTCCAGCCAAACCACTGTTAAATGTCCATTCACAGTCCATGACAGGTGTCAAAAAAGTGTCCATGTAATAGTGTCCATATAAATGTTTCTTTCCTCCAGCTGCGCCATCGCCACGTCCACCCACCTACAATCAATTGCTTTTTCAATCCAGTAGATACATTTTGCTGCAAAAAAAAATGACTAAGGTGAGATGAACACACTAAAATCTTTATTTTATTAGATGAAACAAATGTTGACAAAGTTTTCTTTTGGGGACATAATTTACAGTTGAAAAAAGTTAATAAATTGCAATATATCACAATTTATATTATCGCAATACTCATCATATTGCAACATATTTAAAATCACAATAATATTGTATCGTGACTTGAGTATTGTGATAATATCGTATCATGGGTGATTCCCACCCCGATCAATTACTTGACCTATGACCCCTAAATGCACTTAAATAGTAGATCCTACCTTAGTTTAACCCTAAACAGCTATATAGGTAATGCAAAGACAGAGTGCAGTAACTACATTTACTGTGTTTTGCTTTGGCTTTTGTTTGAATTTTGTAGTTACTGCAATTTTTACACCCTTTTTTTTGACTAGAACAGAACAAGATGGAACCAGGACATTTTGTCATGAGATAAAAGTGATATCCAAAGGTAGAATTTCAGTCATGACTCAATTTTGACCCAAATTGTAGTTACTGTAGTTTGCCTTTAAAGAGCAGATCTGACTGAGTTTAACCATAATCTGCCACACTGTCATTATTTTTAATAATAGGGATGAAATGTTTCATGTATTATTTATGTTTTATTTGTTTACTCAGCATTCAAACAAATGTAAATGCGCCTGGGTTAGCTAAAATATTATATATATATATATATATATATATATATATATATATATATGCAATCCTGTTGCTTGATACTATGTATCCCAGAATAATAATACTACAGTATGTACAATAGTCAAAAACATATACCATATATTTAAGATAAGCAAATACAATAGAGTTATGAATACAGTCATAGTAGAATTAAATAAAAGTAGCAACGTTCTGAGAGCTTTGCAAAGTCCCTCCTTGCACATCAAATAACACTTTGTCAGATGCTGTTCACATGCATATAAGCGACAGCCAAGCCAGTTTAATAGGAACAAAAATCAGCAGGACATGTTGCTACAAGTTGTTGCTCACAACACTTCCATTGTTTTGTGGAGGAATAAATAATTCTTAGATCACTGCACAGTTAATCTCTGCACAGAGCTTTCTTGTTCACATTGGTGCACAGCTAAAATAATTTGATTTAATTCAGGTGACGCTTTTGAGCAGAGCATATTACTACAAATTGTTGCTCAACTTTATAAGTGGTGTCTATTCTCCACTTATTGATGCAGAGGTGGAGATACAGGGCACTGACAGCTTTACCGTGAGAGAGATGGAGAGCTCTACTCTCTATTTGTCCTTTGCTCTCATTACTGAGCTGTTGCGCCGGCCTTGAGTCCCCACCCTGAAATCCAATTTCTTTGACAGTGTCACCCCCACATATATTACCCAGGAGTCACCACAGCATCACAGCGGCACGTCTCCACGACACTCGCTTATGTTCATCAGTCTTAGTGCCATGATAATCATGATACAGGAAGCACAGAGAGTGCTACAGGCTCAGCTAGCTGCACTCTCACATATTATCCTCACCAGCAGTGGTGCTCATTTCCTACCAGTGCAACAATAGAGACAGATCTCTGTCCACGCCGCAAGGAGCGATACACATGAGATATAATTAGTTATAACCATGTACTAATGTCCTACACGCAGTTTCCCCACAGCCTCTGTGCTGCTGAGGCCAGTTGAGGTTTTTTTTGTTCCCCATCCAATCTCTTTTCATCTCCCTGATCCACACAGCTTAGCTTAGCACCGTCCCAGGAAATGGGTCTATTAGCCATTCTTGTCAGGATAGATAGTGGAGTAATGTGGTCAAGAGGCACTGGAGTGGGGGTAAGATTTGAGATGGGAGTTAGCGCAAGTGCGCAAGGGTCGAAAGCACAAAGACTATGAGGTGAGAATTAAATTAGAATATTCAGATTCACGTTTCTAGTGTCCTCATGATAATTGGGAAGAAGATTGGATAGGGTTTCACTAAGTGCTAATAATCAGCTGCTCCTGCCCAGTCAAACACACTTAATTTCTTAGTGAAAGGATAATAAGTGTTTTCTTGGGATGTAAATGGGTCACATTCTTCAGCGTCTCCAAGAGGAGAGGAGGAAATGCTGTAGCTCCTCTATCGCACACACAAACTTGTAATGTGTGACCCCTTTGTTCTCCATCACTCCTACACATTACAGTGCAATGCAGACAAGTCCAAAGTGGAGAAAGGTGTGATAGAGAAGGGAATCTTTCACATAGGACACCAGAGTCAGGCACCCCCTGTGTGCTGCTGGTAACCTATCTTCAGAAATACATGACTTCAGTTACACAGACTGAGTGCATTCAAAAATAGATTCTGACGATCTGCTCGGTTTCCAAAGCATGTTGTTGTACCTGTCACATAATGCTAAAGAATAACTACATTACCATAAAGCAACAATAGTGTTAACACCAAGCCCCTGTATGCTCGTCAGGCCCAAAAACTCAGAAGTCAGCAAAAAAATTTTTGGCACAGTGAGCAACTTTAACACAGGTGAATGAGGGGCCATCTTGGAAAGCAGTATCCAGTTTTTCTTAAAGATCTTAAAGCTCCAGTGAGTAGGATTTCAGGGGATATGTTGGCAGAAGTTGATTTTTATATGTAAATAAGTATGTTTTCTTTAGTGTAGTCTCACCCAAAAATAAGAATCGTCATGTGTGCGTTACCTGAGAATGAGCTGTTTTTATTGACATAGCAAGCAGGTCCCTATCCACAGAGACTGCCATGTTGCACCGGCATGTTTCTACAGTAGCCCAGAACAGACATACCAAACACTGGCTCTAGATAGGGCCATTCGTGTTTTCGCGTCGGCCACCATAGTGAGCAGCCCCTCTTTGATGAGAGCGCCAGGAAAACACTAATTTCTTTAATGTGAATAAAAGGTGAGCATGCGTTAGCAGGTGCTAGGTTAGCAGCCTGTCTCCAACATGCCGCACAGCCTCAAAGAAACATCGATTGGTCACACGAAACTGCTTCATCCTGTCCTGTCCAGTTTAGATAAAAGGGTCAGTTTGTTTTGAAGAGGAAGAGACCTCTGTGGGTAATTTTGCTCCTGGCAGAAAACGATTTACACTGAAGGAATTATTACCAGGAAAAGTTTCAGCTGGTTGCAGTCTGCAGCTAGATGCCACTAAATCCCCCTAAATATTACAGTACACACTGTTCCTTTAGCACACCTGTGTCAATACACTGTCAGATCAAGACAGCAAACTAGAGTGTAAAATATTGTATTAGCATAGTGTCCTTATTTGCCAAAAGCAGTTACAGCCACTCTGTAACATATAGCGAGGACTGAGTTATTTTTTTCTTGGACAACACCAACTTTGACATATATTTTATAGTGTTAGCTGTATAACAGCTGTAACTGCACAGCTGTGTAGATATGGCTCACATAAGGCGTACCTCATAAAATCCAAGCCACTGATGAATTTTAGGCACAGCTTCATCAGCCAGAGAGTCATTATTTTGTACAATAGAGGGTCAGGAGTGTTAAGTGAATGTTATAGTGACTCCAGTTCTTTGTCTGCTGCCCAGTCCTATGGCTGACTGAGTTTTCAGAAGTGTTATTCATTATAAAAAGCATGTAGCCTACTGTTGATACACTTCTGATAAGTCATATGTTGTTGTTTTATTGTTTTACAGTGCATTTATACATGCATCCATGATATGATCGGCTATGTTATAGTCAACTTGTTCATTGGAAACAAGCTGTTTACTGTAGTTTCTGGTAATACACAGTAATTGCAGAGGAACTGTGGGTCCCTCGTAAATTAGATCTTTGTTAAATGATCCACCCACAGCAGCGTCTTTCCAATTACATGACAAAACACCTCGCCTAGTTTATATGTTCATTTCCAGAGCTGACGCTGCCTTCAGATCAATTAGCCATCTTTATGAGCAAACACATAAGGAGTGCTTACCACCCTGTGTGCTCCTCCCAGCAGAAATTACCCTAATAACTGTCAGCCATGACTGACGGCTTGATGATCTGTAAAATCATTGCCGGTTTTATTGGTGGTGATGTGATTCGTGCAAAGTCATGTTGTACATGAGGTTCAGTCACAGCCAATATTAAGCTTGTTTCTCTGAGACTCTGAGTATGAGCTGTAGGGGGCTGTGGAGCCTCAGCGGTGCGGCTGTGTTTCAGCAGGGCTCAGCGTCTGTGTGTGAGAGAGGGGAATATCATGAGATTGGGAGGGGGGCTGTAAATCTGAGCAGCACCTGCTCCCTGGACTCTGGCGCGTGGTGTGAGGTCAGCAGCGCCAGATATCCCATCGATCATATTTATTACATTCATCACAGCGCCAGTTTGTTTTGGCAGCTGATCGCACCAGGGAAAGAGACAGAAAGAATAGGCTTTTTATTTGAGAGACAGGGAATGCTTTTAGCATGAGCAGTGTCTTTGCATTTTTCTCTGCTCGGGGTCTTCAGAGAGAGATCAGTCACTGATATTGGCTCGAAGGCCCCACTGAAACCACAACTACTGCAGAATGATATTCTAAGTTCAGTTCTGGAAAGTTTCTGGAAGAAATAACTTTGAAAAAAAATATTAATGTCCCATCAATTCTCAGCTCTGTGACAGTTTGGGTTTGCTTTTGAGGTTTGTCAAGAATATTGAAAAAACAATTTGTATTTTTACTCCTTTGATTGATTTCTTCTTAATAATATGAAAGAAAACACTTAGGAAACCAAAGTATTTGAATCAGGAATGTTTATCTATCCCACAAAAACTGCAGAGAGTACTTTAATGTGGGCACAGACTGACTTTTTAGCCACAGTAGCGGTGCAGCTCCTGGGACGGCAGTGTTGTTCTGACTGTTGGTCAGTCCACCCACCAGTTTAGTCCAGACTGAAATATCTCAAAAACTATTGGATGGATTCCCATGACAGTTTGTATAAACATTTATGGACCCCAGAGGATAAAGCCAACTGACTTTGGTGGTCTCCTCATTTTTCTTCTAGCGCCACCATGGGGTTGACCTGTGGTTTTGAGTGAAATGTCTTGACAACCATTGAACAGATCATTTAGAATTTGGTAGACACATAAATCCCACCCTCAGGATGAATTCCAATATAGTTGGTGATCCCCCAACTGTTCATCTAGCACCATCATCAGGTCAAAACTTTAATTTGTCCGTTTGATTTAAAGGTTCAGTGTGCAGGATTTAGTGGCATCTAGTGGTAAGGTTGCAGAACTGAAATTTCTCCCATGTGCCAAGCATGTAGGAGAACTACAGTGGCTGATGGGAAAACGCAAATGACTCATTCTAAGGTAAATAAAACACAACAATTCTTAGTTTCAGATAATTATAAACTAATGAAAAAATAGTTATGGACATTACCACTTCTGCTGATAGATACCCTAAATGCTTCACACGGGACCCTTAAACCAAATACCTTCAAAACGAATGACATTATCATCAGCCTCAGCTGTACATTGTGTTTAGCGCTAAATAGCAAGTGTTAGCATGCCAAGATGCTAAACTAAGATGATGGACATGGTAAACATTATACCTGCTAAACACCAGCATGTCAGCCTTGTCATTGTGAACATGTTAGCGTGCTGACATTCGTATTTAGCTCAAAACAAAAGTACAGCCTCACAAAGATGCTAGCATGGCAGTAGACTCTTAAGGCCTTTGCACACTGAGTCGTTTCTTTTCGTCTGAAATTGTTGCACTTCTCAAAATAAATATGACTTCAAGTTGTGTCAATCATGTTCGCAAACTGAGTACGAAATTTTCGTCCGTCATTAAAAAATTCTTTTTGCATTCGTCAGAAGCCTTGAGACACGTTTGACCAAGAAGCAGTGAAGGAAATGTTGCAGCGGGACACGGCCGCAACAAGACAGAGGAACGAGGCATGCAGAATAATTTCATAACTCAGATAGCTCAAATTTCCATAGGTCAGGTAGTAATATTCAGGTGGACGAGGATAATGATGAGGAGGAGGATGTGGTCCGCACACAGAATGTGAGGACAGAGAGGGAGGACAGCTCCGCCCCTTCAAGCAGCTGTGGTGCAACATGCAAGACTGTTAGGGAATGATGACAGCCAGATATGTAACTCCTGTAGAGAGAGGTAAAGGGGGAAATGTGTCTTTTCATTTTATCACGTAGTGCGAATTTTCACAACGAATAGAACAATAAAACACACTGGAGTCAGTGAGCAAGGTTTCTGTACGTAACGATTTTTTTTCAGATGACAGATTAATAAAACACATGAAAAAAATGGACTCAGTGTGTGAAGGCCTCTAGTCTTGTTCAATGATGTGCTTTTGTCTCAAAATACAAAATGTGGTTCTGATGAAAAGGGAATTGAATGAATGTGGACAAACTGGCCGACTGACCTGAACACACACACAAACTGAAAACTGAACGTTTGTACTAGTTTGTCACATCAAAGAGTCACACTGGTGACAATGTCCTAAATGTGTTACTGGTTCTCTTTAGTTGAATTGGCTACTAATTGTGTCATTTCCTCTCTCACTGTCCGTGCTGTCAATCTGTATACTGAGAAAACTTTCTCAGCTTAGCTCACATATAGGATGCAGTTGCGATGTATGAGTTTTGAATAATGCGGAAATTGCTGTTTATTTTTCCCTTTAAATAATGGTCACATTGTTGCTGTGATTGAGCTCTGCTCTCTATTGTCTTGTATCTAGCTGCCATGCGATTGGCTGAGGTCCAGAAATGATAAGAACAAAAGAATCTCTTGGCTCGGTTACCCTGAGCGCTACTGTCACTCATTAAAGCTCTCCTGACTCTAAACCAATTAAGCCAATTAAGCATGAAACACAATGCTGCTTGTTTCTGCTGTTATGCAGCTCTGTGAGGGAAGAATGAAAAGAAGAGCAATCCAAGGACAGTCAGAGATACTTTAATATTGTCTAATTGTTGTCAGATCTTATCTTCATGCTAGTGCAGTCACACGTGGAAATGCACAAATTGGATACTGTAGCGCTGAAGTGCTGCATTGTAATCATAATGTTGACTACTTGTTACTAACATAATAAACTTCATATCTCTCCATATGGAACATAATCTCCCAGGAGCAGAGTCGAACAGAAGCAGCTAATAAACATTTTTTCTGACAATAGAAGTGCAGAACATTCTTGGTAACTTCCGAAACGTCTGTTGCTGCAAATATTCCAACATCTGACTGTATTTTGATGTTGCTGCCAGGATGTTATGTGATAGCTGGGTTATTTTAATCAGCCTCCACAGGCCATGTCGAGGCTGACGCTAAACAGATGCTAATGTGAGGCCCATTAAAAGACACAGGGAAAGAGGGATTCAGTGTGTGCAGGCAAGCGGAAAAGCAACAGCCTGTTTATCGCCTCATCCTGCTTTGTGCTCCAAACCTCGTCGCGGCATCCTGTGAAGCTCCCCCTCTTTCTTTCTCCTCAGTGTCTGCCCCCCCCATCCCTCCTTCTGCCTCACATTTCTTGCAGCAGCGTCATGCATGGTGGCATTCCCTGAACAGAAACAGATTTGTTTAGTTCTCCGTCATTTTCTTTCACTGGACCCTTGTCTTTTTTATCATGTCTGAAAGCGGCACAGAGAGGCTATAGTGAGAGGAAGAATGTTCTCACTCTTCTGTTTATGTTTTGTTACAATCTGCCTTGCGTCTTACTTGCTTTGTAGCGTCTGTCCCTTTCACTCCTCTCTGGCAAACTCTCAATGTAAGAGTGACGAGACATTTTCAGTCTTTTCCAGATTTTAAAGGACTTTTTGGCTTGTTTCTGAGGTTCATCTGAGTGGGCTAACTGTATTTATTCTGGGATGGAGCCCAGAATTCTACATTCTTGGGCTCTTGTGTAGAGCTGAGGGGCCAGAGTATTGTCCACAGTGGACAGGCTGGGTGAAATGTCCTGACAATCACTGGGTTTTCTGTCATGGATGTTCCAGAAATATGACAAGACTGCACTTATTGCCTCACTTCCACTCTCTGCTGATGTGTGTCAAGGTCTAAATACAGCTGGCTTTAGTATGACTGACCAGCTGTGATTTGAATTTAACTCAGTCTTTTGGCCCTTAGCTGTATTAAAGACAAGTGTCTAGATACTGATGATGTCTGCATTACGCTGTAGCTCGTATTAATTCATCTTAACTGTGTTATTCATACTTTTTGACAGCCTTTACTTTTATGTTATGTTTTATGCCATGTTAGTTTTCCAAAAGTCAAAATGTTTGGTCTGCTGTTAGAAAAACTACAGAATATCATTTCTAGTCAAACATTTCTTATGATGGTGAGGTAGTATGAGGAGCTCAGACATCCGAAGGGAGTTTGGAGCAGAGCTGCTGCTCCTTCGTGTCGGAAGGGGCCAGTTGAGATGGTTTGGGCATCTGATCAGGATGCCTTCTGGATGCATCCTGTTAGAGGTTTTCTGGACATGTCCAACTGGAAGGAGACCCCTGGGTAGCCCCAGAACATGCTGGAGGCATTATATATCTCATCTAGCCTTAGAATGCCTCCAGATCCCCCAGGAGGAGCTGGAAAAGGTTGCTGGGGAGAGGGACGGCTGGAGTACCTTGCTCAGCCTGCTGCCCCACAATCCGGCCCCGGGATAAGCGGATGAAAGTGGATGGATGGATGGCATTTCTTATGATGACAGGGGCTTGTGCAGTTAGCTGTGGCATGGTTTGTGCTCCTGGAGCCTCACCACTCCCTCAGCAACCAATCAGAAATGATTTGTTGCCTCTTTTAGCCACTGACACAGTAACACCAATATGATCTAACTTCCTCAGGACTTAAGGTCATCTCTTCTCTCACTCCTTCCTTTCAATCTTTTGCAGTCCCATGTTAACAATCTGTCATCCCACCTGAAAATCATTTCATTCTCAAGAGTGCCATGACAGAGCAGGGAGTGCTCTCCTCCTTGTACGCCCACTGCATGACGAAGCACTCCTCTTTTAACACGATATATCCCCCAGATTCAAGCCACCACATGTATCAATCATGCAACAGTTACTTCTTACAGGAAGTTTTAAAAATAAGAGATTTCCAGATGTTGCAAGAGATTGGATAGATGTTGGCTCAGTTGAGTGAATGCATTTCCATATGTTTACACTGGTCGTCCATTGAGGTGGTTGAGGAGAAGAGGACAGAGCTTTACAATGATGGAATTTGATGCCATCGTTCAGCCAGTGCTTTATTCAGTCTCATTTCACACAGCTTCAGGTGTGTGTGTGTGTGTGTGTGTGAGAGAGCATGAAACAGCCCTGGGAGTCTTGCCCTTTCTTGTCAGAGGACATTGCACTCTTGACTGCTTCACTCAGTTATCACAAAAACTGCTTCTGATTTATGATGGGCTACTTGTGTAGCTGTAAAATGAATCACAGCCCCAAAACAGAAGCAGGACGAAGTTACCCTGTAGCTATTTTCTGATTGTCTTAGAAAAATGCTAAAGGAGCTCAATCCAACATGGTCTTTCAACCTCGTGTTATTCGTGTTTATCTTTCCAAAACACCTTGGAGACGTTCTGCCCATTGCAAACTCACAAAGACTACAAATTCAAATTGCTGTCTTATAAAAAGAAAAGTAGCACAATGAATAAATAAAAGGATGGCTCCTCAAGGACAGGACACAAATGATAAAAGGCTGTGGTGAATGTGAGGCAAGTGAAGTATGGAAACCATCCAACTAAAGTGCCTGTGAAGGGAGCTCAAACATACTGTACCTGTGACTGCCACATTCTGTCCAAGGTGACTCTAACTTAGAGTTTATGTTTACATCATATTCAGGAGGTAAAACAGTGTAAAATCCCTCCAAAAAACTTTTTTCTAAGGACGTAAAAGTGTTTTTACATTTCTGTCCATTGGGAGAGTGTGTTTTGTTTGGCTCTCTACAGGGAGTATCTTTTGGAAGGAGAAAGGTTTTGTTTTATGCCATCTTGTTTGGTGCGCTGGTGAGATGGGAATGAAAGCCATTTAATAGTCTTAGTCAGGGAAAGCGGAATGTGGGCTCCCTCGTCCTACCCCGCCTGTGTGTCACCCCATCACCTCAATGCTGAGGGGGCCTAGGTTTTGTGAGGGGTCCAACACATCTGAAAAGGGACTCAGCATGTAGCCTACAGGATCCCCCGTCCTGCTGCATGCATAGAAACATCATAAGAAAAGACGAAACGTCCACAAACTCCTTTTGAATATTAAAAGGAGAATTATCAGAGATAAAAAAGGCCGGGAAGATGAGAGACAGTCCCTCCATTGAGCGATGGCATGGTGAGATGGAGAGGGGAGTGAACTTCACCATGCACATTGTATATAGAGTTGCCCTCATTAAGATCCCATCGTACACTGGGGGGAAACATTGTCACAGGATTTAGGAGACTGGCCAAGACTGCAGGGGTTTATGTATTTGGCAGATCTCAAGGGTAGCAGCATGAAGGACTCTTGGTGGGAAGTGCGGCAATGTTTGCAGTTTGTCGCTGTTTTTGAGAGTTTTCAAGAGGGTCTTTGGATCGGATTTTTAATTATTTCCCACTTTTTAAAGAACACCAATCTGCAGCTACTGAACTAGCAAGAACAGTGTGTGTTTTTACAATAATTATATGCACATCTAGCTGCTCTGTGCTGTCCACACATATCACCATGCGGATTGGGTGTTTGCTGGTGGTGCTGTTTGCCATGCTGGTCATGCTGGGAGTTCCTAAAGACCATAAGGGTCCACACGGGACCCATCGCCATGCTGGGATACAGAAGTCTCACTGGTGCAAAAGGCTGCCTAATAATTTTGGACTTTACCAGAACCACCAGACTTCGAGGCACTCCCACAACAAACCACACAAATGCAAGCAGGTCTTTAACAGTAAGTACAAAAAAAAAGTGCTGTATTACATAACTGTCTTCCAAAGAATAATGACTCATCAAATTTTTGACATCATCCAAAGTTGCTTTGGTTTAGTGGTTGTTAAAGCATTAAAGGCTTGGGGCGCTTTGCAGTTCGGGATGGGGGATTTTTTTTATCCTTTTGTACCTTTTATATTCTTGCAAGTTGTTTTGTGAGAGAACGATTTGGCCAAGCTCTCTGCTGTCTCCGCTGCCATCACAGCCCTGACAATGTGTCATTTTTGCTGTCTGTCTGATGAAGGTTTGAGGGAGGGGAAAGAGAGAGGACAGAGAGCCTCCCTGTTCACGGAGCTCAGTAGTCATAACTTGTGCTTACTGAGGGATTTTTTTCTTTTCATAGTAGAAGGGTGAAACCAAACCTGAATACAAAAGGGTATGATGCAATATTAAACTGTGAAAATGTGGTGATAGAGGTGGGGCCAAAGAGGGGTTTAAGCATGTATACTTTTCATGTGGGTTGTACTTTGACATTTAACAGTACAATAATACCATTAAAAAACAATTTACTGATATCAGTCTCTTTCTACTTTGTGCACAGTCCTCTCCTGTCATTCAGTTATTTGCAGGTCATGTGAAAAAAGGATAGCAATACTAGTGACCTCCGATAACGGTCTGTTTTGTGCAGCCGTTTCAAATTTGCATTTTTTTTTCTTTGCTAAGTCACACAAAAAAATGAAAATGCTCACGTCCTCTTGTAGCAATCAGCCCTCCTTTCTGGTTGCTCTAAGTGAGGACTAATAATTGCTTTTAGGTTACAGTTCCCTGCTGCTGGCTAGAGGAAATTTTACTATTCAGTTGGTGGTATTCAGCTGAGCAACCACTTTACAGATCCAGGGCTGAAAAGCGTTCAGGAAAACGGGGCACATGAGGACCAAGTGGGAATGGAGTGTACAGAACTGTAATATAATGCACACATGGATGAATGAGAAATAAAAACATGGTCAGGGTTGAAAGACGGACTTTTGCTTGAATTTGTCACTCGGGTGGCATTCATCGTTATGCAGACTCTTGTATAGGTCTCAAACTGGTGTGTACAGGCATGAGAGGGTTGCTGAAGGGAATCCATGGAGTTGTAAAATTCAGATATGTTATAGTAGATACTTTTAGAGCAAAGAGCAGGATGCACACTTTTTTGCTTTTCTTATTATTCGTATGAGTTCATCTTTTCCATTGTATGAGACTATCCTCTTCCTGAATTTCAATGATTGTGTTTAAAGTACTTCCTTTTGTGTTTTTGCTGCTAAATGGAGTCTTGTCGTGGTCCTGATGAAAAATCTACGCAGGCTATTCATACTCTGTCATTTCTGGGACAAGATCGTCATTAAGCGTGGGTGTGTTTTCTGAGAACTATTTGAAACATGACACACTTTGAAAAAGCTCTGGTTCTGATGACTAATGTGTCACCCGGCTGACATACCATATGCAGCTTTTCCTGGTGAAAACAGGGTCTTTTTTAGATTAGTTCAGCCAGCTCTCACTGGAGGGCGCTGTTTGGTAACTAATGCTCAGTGAAGCTGACAGAGACGCTGTGAGAGGAGCTGTGGAAGTCTTTCAGATGGTCTTTTTTTTAGTCATTCATGTTTTTTTCCACGCATATTTTAATGCAAAATAACCTGCACAGTTATACATTATTCTCACAGATATAAAGAGATGCTCTGTGGCTAAAGTTGGTTATGACTCAGAGGTGCAAAGAAATGGCAGGCTGGAGGCTGAAGTGATCACATTGCAGGGAAACTCGGGCTCATGAAGTCTTGACTGAGAGGAAAAGAGACGAGAAACACATTGGGGAAATTAGAAACATGGGTCACCAGATAAATAGTCACATAGTTGGAAGATCCAACTATGTGACTATTTATCTGGTTAATTATAATTAACCATGCGTTGGCATGGTGACCTGATGTGCGTTAACTGTTGGTTGGAAACTGGCTGCTGTAGTTATGAATAAAGTTCTCAGTCTAACAGGACATAAAAGCTAGATTCACAAGGTTTTACATTTAAAACAAAAATAATTTTAAAGAAAATGATACACCCATATAATTTATCATATTTTGACTTTTTTCCTGTCATAAATTTCAAGGGAAAAATAGCACTCATAGCTAATCTACTTTGTATTATTGTGATATTAATAGACTATGAAACCACAAGAGACTAAACAAAACCATAAAGTATGTTAGAACCATTATACAATAACTATTAAGTTGCAGAAACATACTGTTAAGTCCCTCTAGGAATATCTCTGGAATAGGCTGTTACATTTGTTTTTAGTCATGAACCGCACAAAGGATAAAAACAACATGTCCGGATAGTTTCATAAGCTTTCTCTTATTATTGGACATAGTTAAAGAAAATACAGTAGCCTGCCAGTGCGCGCTGTGGCTGCGCCGCTCGGTGGGATCCAGGCGGGAAGAGGTTAAATTTCTTCTCAGGGAAACATTGTCGGGTCTATGGAGGGGGTAGAAAGGCGCATACCAATTGACGAGGCATTCCGCTTTCCTTGAATGAAATGCTGTGAATATGAGTCCGTATTTCCCCCCTCGCGCCTGAGGTCCGGGGTCTGCGACGCGCACCAGGATCAGTCGGAGTTGCAGCGGAGGAGAAAACGGGGGAAAAGTGATGGGAAAGTTGCACTGATCTCGTGTGTGGATCCGGTGGATGAGGGAGGACAGGACTTACTCGCAAAGTTTCCGATCTCAAGTGACAGATTGAAAACTGGACTGAAATAATGTGACTGCAAGGATAGAGCCTTTACGCGTGGACTACAGCGGCCGCTCGCGTTATCTTACACACTTTGGACTCAACTTTCAGTTCCAGTGGATTTATTATTTTGTCCCCCTGTTTTTTTTTGCACAAAGGAACTAAATGATTTGAATGAGATCGCCTGACTGGTCTGAGCGCACTGCAGCAACGGGATGAATTCAAAGAAAGGATAGAGCTGCTCTACTTCTCTGCTCAGATATTCCAGCATAGTTTTTAACACATGCCATCATTCAGTTCAGCTCAACTACTGAAACAGAGAATGTGTTGAAATCTGTTTGGAGCTGTTTTAGTATTATTTTTCCCCCCATCTTTTGAAGCTTGTTTCTCATCCATAACAAGGAGCCAAGGCTAGCTCTTGATAAACTGCTCTTGGACTGTTGTGATATTTTGCTTGTTGTGATTCACAAACTAAATTGTGGGTGTTACATTTTTTGGAACTCTGGATTCTAAGATTTTTGTTTGTGCAGTCTGACATGAAGGAGCGGATGCCTAAATTGCTTTTTGAATAATTTGGATTACACAAGAACATTTCTCATAAGAGAGGCGTTGAATGATGTCTCCAACTTCTATTGGATTTGTATTTCTGTTAGGATTTCTCCATGTGTGCTCAGGTAAGTCAGTTATTATTGTTTAGAAGTTATATGGTAGCTGTAGCCTTTAATTTGGGTTTACAAGTTTTACAGTTTTTGGAAAGAAAAGGTCAGGGGTGAAAAAATACCCCAAATTATTTCTTTAATTATGTGTAAAGCTGCAGGTCATACAAATATTAAACTGGATGCAGAGCAAAACAGGTTCATTTGAAATACTTAAATACAGATAATCAAAATACATTACTAAAATTATATATGCCTTCTCTGTGGAAAAAGGTTGCTCAAGGGCAAATGTTGACACAAACCTTTTCAACCATGAGAAAACACTTCTCGAACATTGGACTTTTAGGCCTTGGTTCGATGAGGCTCATCTCTGCTGTGTTTCCAGTCTTTGAAATGAGGAAGGCAACATTCTGATACACCATTCTCTCTTGACCGAAACTCTCAGGGTGAAGGGGGGCTGTCTAACTTTTAAAAGCTGAGCACACATAAAGTGCTGTAGCCATGTGGGATCAGCGTAGAGAGCGGCTATCATCGGTCATACAGACAGCATGAGCCCCTATGGAGACCATGTTTCCATGTATGTCACGATTCTGCCCATGTGTTACTGTTACTGCTGAGTGCAACATTTTGTTTATGTTTTTCAAAAATGAAAATGCAGCATCTCAAAAGACAGGTTATTATTTTTATTTGTTTCCTGTTTTTTATTTTTCTCCAGTGACTCTGTTGGTCTTGTTTTAATGCAGCTTTATGTTTGGCTCCAGTTGTCTTTGTCCTCTGATGCTGCTCGTATTGTTCCTTTTTATCTCACGCATTATTGCTCCTCACCCATCACATGGATGTCTTTATAAAGCACCAAACCATGATCGCTGGGGTTTTCCAGGTCAGTTGCTTCTGTGTTATGAGGAAGCAAATGCATGCCACCCCAGTATTAGACATTAGGGAAAGTGTGCCCTGAATGGCAGCAAGTGGGACATTTTACACAAAGAAAACCTTCTACAAAGCCTGTACAAAAAACACAAAAAGCAATCAAAAGGTAGTTTATATATTTATATTATGCCAAAGTAAAAGCAGTGACGTCCAGGCCCTCTACCACTGTTTATCAAAGCTCTAACACACCTATACAATTACCTCAGCAATACTGTAATTGTATTCAAGTTTAAACCTGAAAGCCATCAGGGTTTAACTAGCCCAACTCTTAGTTTGTTATTAGATGTCCCTGAAAGTGAAGTCCTTCTGCATGAGGAAGCCTATAAATGCTAGGGATCACACTCATGATCAGACTGAAAGGTCTTTATTCAGTGTCTTCTGGTTCTCCTCCAGTTTCTGGTTCACTGTTTTAAGGAGAATTTCATTGACATTTCATGCTTCCTGATTGGTTTCCTGAATTGGGTCTTTGTTTTCTGTATTGAGGCAGAGATTTAGTGATGAGGGAAGCCTGCGTGACACAACAGTCAATTGAGGAAACACTGTAGCACCTAAACAGGAAGTGGGGTCAGAGGTGAGCGTTTCCAGCTAGGTGGTGGCTCCATCTGCTCCACCCTGAGCCGGATCCTGAGCCCGGGTTGAGCCGTTAATGGTCCCGTTCTGTGAGAAAGACCATCAGACACCAGGGTTTCCAATTACGCCAGGCTGTGGATGTCTGGGGAGGTTTTCTGGGGAGAGGCGTGAGAAAAGGGCCTGCTAATAAAGATGGACTGGACAGCAGATACTCAAAGGACTGGTCGTGGATTAGACACTAGTGTCAGGAAAATTGGATTACACACCAATTGCCAGGAAAAGATTTCATATTTGCTGCTAATTGGAGGGTTAACAACTTCATTCTGGTGTAGGAAAGGTATCGGATCTCTTAAGTAAACTCAGAATGGTGTCTCATAACATCTCTGTGGATAATATCAAGATTATTTTCACATTGCTGGCCTGGTTGTAAAAGTATATTTAAACCACTTGTATGTGTGAAATAGAGGGCGAGAGATGAGATGACCTTTGTCCCTGTCAAACTTGTGTTGACTTGCTTATTGCCGCCTTGCTCCGTCTGATGGTTGTAAATTGATACCTCCATCTATCATGTCTGGCCCTGTTATCAGGTGATCTGTCCTCCTGCTGTACACTAAATGGTTGTTATCTCTCCTCCAAGTGCTCGTCAGACCTTATACTCACCTCAGAGGTACCATTCAGATGAGGGCAAGAGGTGACTATTCTTCTCACACTTAAAATGACACTCAGGATTACTTTCAGGAGATAAGGGTTTCATATATAAATATATATATATGTCCTATGGAATTGCTTGCCTGCCACATACACCAAGACAAGTTTTTAGTTTTCTTCCGTAGTATACAGCCCGCTGAACATGCACAGTAGAGTTTCTCCTGCTGGCCCGCTTGTGAGTTCCTGTTCGTAGATAGACTTTACAATAGACTTTACATTGTGATGATGTCACAGATTTTTAAATTGCTTTTTTCAGCTTGAGGAAAGTTTTCCGAATATAAAACCTCCACGGAAAAAAATCATAGAAAGAATCATTACTGACATTGTTTGCAGTTTAAGGTCTCTTTTGCAATTTTTTTTGCTGTAGTACCACTAGTGGCCACTAGAAGCTAGGCAGAGCTGCTTTCCTGGTAGTCTCGTGTAACCAGCCTCACTTACTTCGGAATGGGAGTCTGGGGACATTCGTCATTCCTTTTGTAATAGAAATGGGCGGGGATATCCAGACCACATGACGGCGTTGCCATAGGTATGGCACGTGTGTTACATGTAACAGAGACGTTGCAGCTCTGCAATATAGCTGAATCAAATGAAATCATATCCATTTTAATCTCTTCTTGCGATGCACTGAACACTTCCTTTTCTGTTGTACTACGGACAATTCGGGGAACAGCAATTCCGGTGTAGGCGGGTGTAAGGCAAAGCTAATCAGCTGTTAGGGGGAGGAAGTACGGAAGTACACGGATTTGGATCCAATCACATCACTGCCGCTGGGGGCCAGCACTAGTTCTATTACAACTTTCCTACTGGAATGACAGAGTCAGCCAGCGTGCTGACGTCATCGGCATCCGTGTTAGAGACTACTTTCCTGGGGGGTCTGAGCGAGCCTAGGTGCTTTGACACTGGAAACAATATGGCTGCTGGCTGGTAACAAAAAATCTTGAACTACAGTTAAATGATAAGCTAAAATATCTTTATGAAAACATTTTGGGAGTGAAATAGACAACCCAGTAACAGAATCTTGATCCATATTTGATCAGCACTACTTAGTTTTACCATTTGATCCCAGTATTTTCAGCCTCCATTTTTACAATACAGAAAACAGTATGGTGCCCACTTCTTCACAGATTTTTGTCTAACAGTCATACTGTACAGGGTACTAAAATTTGTTTCTGAGGAAACTTCTCATTTTAGGTGAAAAGTAAGCAATACAGTAACAGAATCTTGTTTTATTTTTGACCAGTTCTGTCTAGTTTTACGGTTTGATCAGAGTTTGAGAAAGCAAAAGGGAGATGGATCTCTTCTCTTAATCTGCTTGTATACTAGTGTCATTGTTGGAGGGCATAAGAATAGGCAGAAGTACAATCTGGTAGTTCCATGAACTAGATACAGCATTGGAGGCAGGACCCCATTCATTTGTATAAAAGTTGCTCAGTGGGGCATGAAGCCAAAACCATTCAACTGCCGTGTATAAAATTACCTGGATGACGGGAGCTGCTTCCTCATTGTTGGGCCCATAGAGCAGGTGCACCAGAGATTTCCACCGACCGAGCTGGGTTTATCCGGTTTAGCACTCCTCTGACTTGAATGGGGAGAAATTGATTTAATCATGCAGCAGTTCCAGACTTTCCAAATGTTATTGGACTGAATGGATCAAATCCTAATACTGAAACAAGTCACTTCAAAGGGGTTGTAGTGCTAATAAAAAGTATCCATTGATTTACAGATGTCTCACAATCTAAGTGTATTGGAAAATGTTTTTTGGGGCCCAATGGCATCACATGACAGGCTCAGAAGTTGTAATTACGCTGTTTGGCCACAACAAAAATTGGCCTCAAACTTGGTTGCATCTCTTGGGGGCCTGGGTGGTGCGAGCAACAATACTAGAGCCAGCAAAAATCTGCCGTCATCTGGGAGTTTTGGGCGCTGGTGAGATGGAGCGAAGTTTGCCACAGACCATTTACACATTCTACTACCCACATTGTTTTGATACAAAGCTGGTTGAAAGTCAGTGAAGCATCCCTTTAACAGACAGGGTGCAATTTCAAGGCAAACATCAGACTCCCTTCTTTTTTTAAATTTACAGTCATGTTGTAAACTCTTTGGGTGATTATATCCAGCCATAACCCTCTGTGTCTAAGTGTGAGTATGCACTAGTGCTGATAAAAACATGGGCTGTGGGAGTGCCGCCCTGGTAATCAGCCGCAGCCCCAGCAGCACCTAGCCGTTGAGGTTTTGACAAATTGACTCATAAGTGCTGATGAATTGCAGAGCCCTTCCACCTCCTTCATCATGGTGATATGACAGGACACAGCAGGCTTCAGGGCCAATTAATGACCAGAGACCACAGGTGAGACCCATCTCTGTCTGCTGTCTTATGATTACCTTTCACATGGCCTGAAAACATACTCATTAAAGCCGGCCTCTTCCTTCCAAGATCTCTCACAGTTGCCCACTTTTTTATCTGTTTTTTGTAAAAGTGTGCTGGTATTTCAGATAGCCTTCAAATCCTGTTGTTTTTGAGGGTTTGACTCTCTGAACTGATGTTGTGTGAGGGCAGCAGGTGTCTTGAGAAACCAATGGGTAAAAGTCCCGGGTCCGCTGTGTTGAAAAATCTCACACCTGTGTGAGGCGACAGTGTTCATAAAGCTATATCTCTATAACTTCCACTAATACACATTAATCTGATCCTAATCCAAATCAAGCAGGGTTTTACACCCTAAGATCCAGGATTAGGCAGACTTCGGCTTAGTGAAACCACATGGAGGAATGTGGGAGGGCAGCCCGTGTCCTCTTCCTGTTCATGAGAACTGTGGCTAAGTCATTAATGACTGACGAGATAAACATTTCAAAGCAGTTTGTTTTAGGGCAGATAATTAGGCGGTGACTCTTAATGATCTGCTTTCCCCCTAACTGCTCTTCCCCTAATGACCTAAAAGCGCTGCTTAATTGGATTAATTAACAAATCCATCTGACGTCAATAGTTTGTAATTTACCGTGGCTGCAGCTTGACTGATAGGCATTTCTGCACGGAGAATCAGGAGGATTTAGATGATTTTATAAAACCGAGGATACATCTCAGTGCCCTGTGTGTTGCAAATTCCTCAGGAATTAACTGCTGTGTCTCACCAGGCTTCAGTTCAGACGATTAGAGCTGAGGAGAGTTATGCTCATTGCTTGCTGATAATGTTGTTATGACTTATTTAGCAAGTATCACTTTGTCTGTCAAATTGTCTGTCAGTCTAAGCTCTACAAACGTACAGCCAGACAGAGTTAAGCCGTCCACACTAAGAATACTCTGGAACTTAACTTCATATAAGCTTTTTAGTCTGGAGCTGGCTGATACTAAAAAGCAGCAGGCGTGTCCAGGATATAAGACTCATGGGTCACTCGCTGTAGTAAATGCATCTTGTTCTGACTGTTGACGTGGAGGACAAACATTCCATATTGCCAGTCGGTGCGGAGGTGATAAATGACACGTCCTTATGGGATGAAAGGTGTTGTCTGGTTTCTGTCTCGGTTCACAAATGGCACGCTTTGAATTCCCACAGCTTTGCATCCGGTCATGAAAAATGCAGAAAGTTTGTATTGCAGACGCAGTAATGCACCAGCAAATTACATAATGCAAATCCACAATTGATTCTGCATTGCATATGCATGTTTACTTAATCTAGCTTCACCGTGGATTAGTTTCCCCCTTGACGCTAATATAGATGTGAGCGAGGAGGAAAGCCGGAGAGGTGGGGAGTGTGTTTGTGTATGTGTGGGGTGGCGAAAGGGGGCTTAAGGAATCTCTTCATCCTCTTACCCATCCCCCACATTTTTTTGTTTTGCCCCAATTTTTTAAGACTTGCCTTTTTTTGTGGCTGGTCAGCGCAGAGCCTTTCTTAAATAAACCAGGCCGACACGCAGAAAAAGCCTGTGGGGACGGGGAGGCCGTATTGTGTCGCCTTAACAGGGCGATTGTAAGGCATGGAGGAGGGGAAGAGAATGGTTCACCAGGGACTGAGGGTGTGTGAGGAGCGTAGAGGGGGGGTGCGCCTACACAAAGGCTACCCCAGGGTGTGGAAGGGGGATGGAGGGGGAAGAACGGAGGACGAAGGGGAGGACGGAGCAGTCAAACATACCATGATACACCAGCTCTGGGAATACTCTGGATCTGGCTCTCTGTGCTCACATTGCATATTCTTACTGGTCCCACATGGCAGCGAATGTGCTGATTAGGGTGATAGTGGTGGAAAAAACTGTGAGGCAAGGACGCTTGTGGTGTTTTTTTTTCTTTCAAAGGTGGAAATCTGGGGAGAGGTGAGGTTGATGTGCAGAAGTGCTGAGTAAATAAATGATCCTGGTACAAAGCGTCAGTGTGGCATTGAGGGTTTGGTTTGGTGTTGTACGGCCAACATCCCTCATGTATCTAAATTCTGCATGATCAGGATCTCCCAGAAGGCTTGCCCCGAGCCTGGCGTTTGCTGTGGTGGAGAAGCCATGCTACCGTGGGGTGCTCTGCCTTGTGCATTTTAAAAAGGCTCAGACCTCCCTCCCTTTCATTTTCTCCACTGGGGAGACTGAGAGGTGGCATTGAGGACAGCCTCTCCCCAGTATCCTTCTTTTCTTCCTCCCTCCCTGAGCTCAGGCCTCCTCCCAGCCCCTGTGACCATTCTATTACCCTCTCTCTTCAAGGCCTGGATACACTTTTGAAATGCTAAACCTCTCTTTGGTTATAACTGACAGGGGAAAATACCATTAAAGTGGCTGAGAGGAATAGATTAAATTAGCAGTTAAAAGAGAGACTGCTAATTAGTTGATTAATGTCTTTGGTTCCTCCCCCTCTTCACTATACTGTCGTAGTTAAGATTCCCTCTGGTGACAAGGTTCACAGTTCCCCAAACATTATTTCCTGTGTATTTTAGATTTTGAAACATATTTTTTAAATCCACACCATGCAGCTGGTGCTTTAGGAGATTCATGTTGAAAAGCCACTCTCATCCAGAGCTGCATCAGCAACTTTATGCGCGAGTTCCTGGGGGCTAATTCTGTCACACAAAGACAGTGATAAAAGTAGGAGGGGTGCGCTCTATTTAAGAGGAAGTGCTGGAAAACATAATTAATGAGAAGGTGACCTTGAATTTCACTATTATAGGACTGCTTTTGGAGCCGCTCCCACCATTCAGCTGTAACCATGGTGAGGAGGATTCACATAACTGGGTGAATTTCCAACATGTAAATACACAGTCACTCTGAGCTGGGAGATTACCTCTAATCCTGATCTATTATCAGGCTTACCTACTTTCTGCAAATTTTCTGCAAGTTTTTTTTTTATTTTCTTTGCTGTGGATAATGTGTGTTTTGCTACTTTCTGCTTGTAAAAAAGTGCCATCATTATTGAACCATTTGAACAGGAACAATACTTGCCTTCAGCTGAAAGCCTCTGGATTTTCACCTTTTTTGAAAAGCTTTTAAACTATACTTTTCAATTTTGAAAGACTTGCAGAGCTGTTTATCAGTCACTGTTTCTGTCTCCTTCCACTGTACAATCTTGCCGTATGCAGTCACTCTCTCCCTCCCACGTCCCTTCCCCTCGCCTATACAGTGTGAGCTCTAATTGAATAACAATCGTAGTCACCGGGTGAGAGACAGGCTCTCCAGGCTTTAAGCGCAAGATTGCTTTTGCATTTTTGCTGCATGTCTGTCACCAAGTCTTAATCGGAAGCTTCATAGTTCAAACTGTGAAAAGAGTGCTTTAGGTTCAGAGCCTCACCTTCATTTCCCTACATGCACTTGGCTTCAGTAATCTCACCTCTTTTTTTTTCTTGACTCAGAAGGCATTGTTGCAGAAATGTCTGAAGGTGCTCTGTTATAAATGCTGTCCTACTTGACTGTTGTGATTCTTTCTGACATTTAGTCTTGACAGCCGGCGTTTATCCCATCTCATTATGTCCTTTAATCAAAGCATACTATTCACTTCTGTCTCCACCTCTGCTCAATGCTTTAATGATAATGCTGGCCATCCTTTCGACATCTTAAAGTGCATTTCCTCTCTCTGGGAAGCCAAAGCCAGAATTATTCAAAGTGTTCTCTTCACCAGTTGACTTTAATTGAGCTGAGCTTATGCTTTCTTTCTTTCTTTGCATTTGCTTTTTAACGTCATACATTTAAATTCCATAGCATGCATGAGCTGTATTTTTGCACCCATGTTCTATTTGTCTGTTTTTAGTATGGCAGGGCAGACTACACCCATTTTCAGAGACACTAATAAAGCATAAATGATGGGTTTAAAATCATTTCAAGCATTGTCTGAAAAAACAGTCTCTCTTTTGGCTGTCTTACTGTTGATCACTTTTCAAGGGAGAAGTTGGGGAAATCAGTGAAATTCAGTGTTAGTGGAAAGAAGAAGAGCTGTCCTCGGGGTGGTTATTTCCACTTACAAAACAGTTTGGAAGGCTGTTGGTGATAGGGATATTTCTCCTCTTGCATTTGTCATCACAGCTGTCTTCTGCTGATCTGACCCCCCCCCCCTCTCTGTCTCCAACTCTGGAGAAAAACAGGTTTTCTTAGAAATTTAAATCAGACGCCGGACAGTTATGCTGCTGTCAGATGTAGAACACTGACAGATGCGAATTAAGGAAGTGGGATACATTTATGACCAAGTCATTTTCAGTTATAGCATGAAAAGAAAACAGTAGTTGGTTAGATACACTGTGTACCTGGACAGTTGGTATGTGTTTTGAGGGGAGGACATGGTAAGTGGGTGCTGGAAAGCAGACAGGCCAGTGAGCAGTTGTCTGCAGAAGGAAATTTAATTTTAATGCCAGACTGGGCACAGTCTCCCCTCTGTGGACGTCTAGAAAAAGGCTTCTTGGCAGACTTTGCCCCTTCATTAATTTTGACCAAATATTTACTGTGCATCACATGGCATGCCTTACATCCCACTCTCATTTTTCCAGGCCAGGTTTCGAACAGTTTGGGGCGATTTGTGTTCCATTTGGCTGGACTCGGGCCATGCCCCACTCAGCAGGCCCATGCTGGTGTCTCTGGGATCTTGCCACATATGAAACTGGCTCCACTGAGTCTTAACCTACGCTATGCCTCTGGGAGCCACGTTTCACTTTAATAATACCTTGTATCCACAGCTACAGTGTATGAACCACTGTCACATATGTGCTTGCATACACACAAGCTTTCACACGTTGACGGTCTGATGCTATGTGCTCCATGCTTACCCTTTTAACCTAAAGGGCAGCAGGGGGAAATGTGCCAAGTTTCTGCACTCAGGCATTACCGTTGTACCCTGGTCTGAATGCTGTAACTGAAATTCCCTTTCAACACCCAGCTGTCTGAGATTTGTTTTAGAATGTGTTTGGCCGAACATTTAGAATAGCCTACATAAGGTCATCGGCTCTGCTCTCAGGGACTGTAACATAACACTGGCCCAACAGTAGACCTGTATCAGCCGCTGCCATCAACTAAATAACATTTAAAAAGCATTAGGTCCTTTTTGGCCGTGCCTGCCCCGATTCACTTTGGCATCGCTTCAGAGCTGCTCTTTTTCTTGGCCCTGAGCCCAAATGCCATACTCACTGTGGCTGTACTGTGCCAGCTGAGTGTGCTGGTCCTCACTGTTTGGCCAGGCCCTCCCCTGTTTTTTCTACTGTTTTTTCCTAAACATTTCTTAAAAGACTTCAATGCCACACTGTAAACATATTTGTTGAGACACTTGCAAAGTGAACAGTTAGCCATTTGTACTTTATTTTATTTTATCTTACTTTTTTCTGTGGAGAAAACATGAATAAAAATGTATCATTCAAACATTTATTAATTTGGTATCAATCATCAGCATATACAGTAAGGGGAAAAAAATAGCAGAAGAAGAGACTCACCCTTGCTGTATGATACCAATGTCAAGAGCCACCGTCACCCCAATCTAATACCCCTTTTTTCACCAAAATTAGCATGTGTATGCAGGTTTTTTAAACATGCAAAAACCTGTAAAAAATGGGCAGTAAACTTCTGTCCCATTGCCAGTAGATCAGAACTGTGTTCGTGGCTCTGCAGTTGATGAGTATGTCTTACTTTTTTTGCTTTTTTTCCCTGGTGTGTCATATTCAGTGTCACAGATGCACTTGAAAACAGGTTAGTAAACAGTAAACCATGTTCAAACGCTGTTTAGGCGGAGACGGACACTAGCTATTTTGTGGTGTACTGTCTTGCAGCACGCTGGTAAAGGGGCTAAAATTTCTGGGTGTCGTATTTCCATCACTGCTGAGCAGAGTCGATCAGAGATGGAGCCAATAAATAGCTGTGACTACCACAGAGTCATTTGTCCTGGGAGTGAATGCCGATTGTAACCTTTCCCATTCAATAATACAGCTAGGTGTTGGCGGGTGTTTGGGTTTTTTGTCTAGAGGGAAAGAAGCTTCACACATTTACTGCTCCCCTCTACTCACCTATCTCAGTCGCCTCATGGCTGGTCATCACCACAGAAACACTGCAGCCAGTCCACAGAGTGACCTTGGGAGGAGCAGACCACCGCACCACGTTGTTATGGATGCAGAACTGAGCAGACAGCATATTTTAAATTGAATTAAGCAAACCGTTGTGTTTACATTAACCCTGCTGGCTGTTCCTATTCCTCTGCAATGATTGCATAATGTAGAGTGTGAAATAGAGCCGTACCCGTCCACTTGTGTTAAAAATATGCCCATAATCCAGGCTTTTAACTATATGTTTGTTTTCCAAAATGCTTCACAAATTGTTTTGCTGAAACACATTAATCTCTTGAGAATTTCAAGTCCAGCAGCTGATGGAAGAAAAAGTCAGTAGTGAGGCTCTTGCTGTCCCCTGTTGGGAAATAAATGTAGCAGCATATTCAATTACCCCTGCTTCTCCTATCCTGCTGTTGTAGGCTGCTTTGATGTATCACTGAGAACGCACTGGTCAAACCTCATTAAAAACTGGCAATGCTGGAAAACAAAAACAAGAAGTAATTGCCCACTTGCGCTCCCTTGTGCTTCCTCTGTGTAATCCCCCCCCCATGCTCTAAACCTTTACAGTGGCGCATACAGAAGCTTCCTTAATAGAGGGTCTAAGCCTGGCGCATATTAATTACAGCTTTTTCCCCGGGATCTCTGCTTGGTTGAAGGAATGACATCTTTGACACCGGTGCTGGAGTTCTTTCATGAGAAGTATAGGCTCGGTTTTCTTCTGAGGTCATCACTGTGAATATACAGGGTCAACTTGAGGGGGCTGCTCAAAGTCACACACAGACATGCACATCTTGAATATATTGATAGAAACTAGTCAGACTGACATACAACCATACATACAGACAGACTCTTTTCTTGCATCCGCCCTGCTCTGTTCAGCCCGTCTGTCTGCATGGTCTCCAGAGCCAATTTGACAGGCAGCTTCCTAACAAGCATCCCAGTCTTTTCCACTACAGATTTCCTGCTTGTCTGAGTGAATGGATATAATAAAGCATAGGAACAGCGTTTATCCTGCAGGAATGAATTCTGCCCTCATGCCCTTCTGCAGAGTTTGACAGCATTTATTTGTGTCTAATGACACTCACTGGGGCTACTTGGCATCAGGAGGAGCTACAACTCACCCACAATTGTGTCCCCTGGGTTTTTGTTGAAAATTCATTATTGCGTAGTATTTTCTTCCCGTTGTTATGTCTTTTCACAGTTACTCCATGTTGTTATGTTGCTGAGAATTGATGTGAAATTACTATGTATAGTTAAATTGTGAGAAGAAAGCATTACTTGTATTGTAAATCAATAAACCATTATTCTATAAGGAGCTTCCATTCATAAAAAGATGAGTTTTCAAAGATGGACGAAACAAAGATTTCCTTGTTATCTTCCGTTGACTTAAGAGGTGTTTCACGAGCATCAGCACTCCTTTATCATCCTTGCGATCATGCCTGGTGTCTTTCAAATGTGTCAGGCCCATTTGGAAAAAGCCTGGAGCTGAAGTGGAAATACTGCTCCTATTGTCATAGCTCCAGATGGGGGCCCCAGCGCAGGATGGACCCCAGCCTCCCAAAGGAGCACTGTGCTGGGGCTGTCTCACTCCTGGCTTGGCCTGCCAGGGGAGAGTCAGGGATGTGTTTCCCAGCTGACACAGTCAGTTTTAGGGCTAGGGGGCCTTTTGTTGGATCCCATCCTGATGAGCAACAGTGATTAAACCACAGCCCCAGAGCTTATATTTGTAACCTGTGGCCTTAAGCAAAGGAGGGAGTGCTGCTTGTTTATGGCATTGTCAGCAGATTAGTCACCTCTGTATTGTCTATGACAAATCAGGACGATCAAAGGAAACGACAGTGATAATTATTTGCTGCTGACAGATCTTCATATTTTAAAGATCTGTCAGTATCAGTTTTGTGGTTTACAAGTTGACTTTTAACCAATGGCAATGGCCCTTGGTAGCACACCTGCCAATTGTTTGAAATAAGATGAATAAATGATTGTGTTGGAAACCCTGCAGACGTTTCCTGATTACTCCCTTAACCTTGTTCAACGTCTTGGCCGCAATAATAACAAAGGAGCTTTGTGTCATGTTTGCATTATAGTCTGCAGAAGCCAAATGTCACTCAAATATCAATGGGAGCATTGTAATCACCTGTAAGTGTATGGACTTAGTTTCTATAACAGCAAATAAAGATAAACAATCAAATAGTGTAGTGTTGGGTAGCAGTGTTGTGTGTAAACTCTCAGGTAGCGTGTTTCAGGTTTGCTTTGATTAAAAAAAGCACAGATTTGGACAGTGGTACTATTTTTTTGGAAGCCGATATCGGTTCTCAAGTGCTGCTGTAGTATCAGCGAGGTAACCGTACCCCGTTCTGTTTGGTAAACGGAGACAAAGAGATGAGGAAAGAAAGAGGCCATAAAGATATCCATCATCCCCCTCCATCGCCCCACCTCCTGGTCCCCATACACACTCGCACACAGGGCTCTAATCCTGCCTCTTAGGAGTGTAAGTGATAGCCTTGTGTAACATTAAAAACAGGTCTGATCTGATGCAACTGGCAAAGTAATTCATGCAGCACATTCCAGGGTGGGATCCTGATGTTGAAACAGCAGAGGATTCAGTTTCCCTTTCCTGTTAATGTCATCTGATCAGCAGGAGTACGCTACCTTGCCTTTTCGCTCCGCTTCCGTCTCTCCCTCTGTTTCTCCTTCTTATCTCTGCCCTCTCTCTCCGTTATCTCCTCTAATTCAAATGAAAAGGGTGCCTTTTCTTTAGCTCTCAGTCATTTATTGGCCGGCACCGTCCCGAGCGGGCGTGGCTCCAGTCTCCCCCTGGCTACCCCAAGGGACACGCCCTCTGCTCTTATCTCTGCCATAAATCCCTCTTAAGTCCCCTAATCACAGATTAATGGGACTGTAGATAGGGAGTGCCCTACTGTGCTCGGCCTTCCTTATCACAGACCCATATTCCATATCTCTGCCATTGCTCAGCTGGACATCTGATATGGTGTGTGATGATATGGCTCATGCTCCTGCAACACCTCTTAATTTTAGCAGCTGTCTCTGTGAGATTCCGCGACCTTGAACATCTTTATGGGGGTAATTTAAAGTTTACCACAGTAATGCTCACATAGTCACATGCAGTCCTCTGCTGGGATCATTTGTTCTATAGCAGATCGGACTGAATGACTCTGCATTGTGAAGTTTGGTTTATCATTCAAGGAAGTAGACACATTATCCTGGCTCCCTACCTCAGGGGACCACAGTGACAACGGATCTAAATTGCCCCACTGTCCCTCTCCCCTGTGAGTTCTCTGGGGTAAAGGGCAGGTGCCTGGCTCCGTTCCTTTTCCCCGCACTCTGCCAAGAGTGTGAGAGCTGTGAGAGACAGAAGCACATTTGCTTTTTAAGCTAGGAAAGCCACTGGACCTGAACTTATTACTTCAGCTAGGTGATTGTTTTTGTCTGTCTTTTGGCCTGCCTCTCTGCCTCTCTCCATCTTTATGCTGATAGTGATTAGTAATAAAAATGCACCATGCATGATGATGCCTGTGGGGTTACATGAGCTTTTATTGGCAAAGGGCAAACATGCTCTGTTTAAGGAATGACCCTGGCTCTGACAGAGCTGACCCTGTCTTGCCACTTCTTGTCCTGAGGCTACTCAGAGTCTAGGTTGTAGTTCCAGGGTCGTCTTTTATGCTTTCCGTCAGAGTAGTTAAATCGATTGCTGCCTCCCAGACACGTACGCTTTGTAGCACCACAAACAAGATTTTATTACATTTTCTTGTAGTTGACATCTTGGCTCTTTACTACTGACAGTAAATGTTCTCGATGAAACTCTTCCATTACTAAATGTGGCCTTATGTAATTATACACAATCGATAGTGCAGCTCATCCCTTTGCTACAGTGTCAACTGCATGGATGCAGGAAGTAAGGGTGCTGAGGGGGCTGCAGTGATTCAGGCATTAGAAAGAAACACAAGTTGAAGGGGCAGTGATTTTGGGGAATTCAGTGGTATCTAGCGGTGATGACTGCAGAACACAACCAGCTGAAACTTCTATCAGTTAGAATTCCTTCAGTGCCCATTGTTCAGAGGGTTTCATGTTTAAAAAAATTAGTGTTTTTGCAGGGGGGCTGCAAACTACAGGGGCCAACGCAAAAATGCAAATTGCCCTGTCTAGAGACAGTGTTTGATTTTTTTTTTTTTTTTAAGATATTTTTTGGAGCTTTTTAGCCTTTAATGGATAGGACAGACAAGTGTGAAAGGGGGAGAGAGAGAGGGAGCGACACGCAGCAAAGGGCCACAGGCTGGAGTCGAACCTGGGCTGCTGCGGCAACAGCCTTATACATGGGGCGCCTGCTCTACCACTAAGCCACCGGCGCCCCGACAGTGTTTGATTTGTCCGTTCTGGGCTACTGTAGAAACATGGTGTTGCAACATGGTGGACTCCATGGAAGAGGAACAACTCTGTATGTAGATATAAACATCCTATTCTAAGGTAACAAAAACACAAAGTATTTATTTTGTAGGTGATTATACACTATCAAAAAGATAGTTCTTGTATTATATTCGAATTTGCCAATACGTCCTACACATTGGACTTTTAATAAAACTGGTTAAACTTAAATAATATTCTCCCTTATCCCACTGGGACGTGGGCTGTATTTGTAGTCTTAGTGGTTGGGAAAGAGATTTACTTGGATTTTTATCTATTTATTATCATTACATTATTATCATATGTATTAGCACATTATTCTATTCATTGCAATATGGACTCGCAGCAAGAGAGAAAGAGAGAAAGCATGCATATGGTCAGAAGTAAATCATGACGCCTATCTCGAATTATACAACTCAGTCCATCAGTGAAGTGTAGGAGCTACACTGCAGAGACTAGTGTATTTGCGAACGACTGACAGCTGTCTCATGAACAGGTCCAGCACAGGTTGAATGTAGGGGGTTGGTGTTATATTCTTGTCTCCTGTATACCAGTCCTAAATTGGCTGTCTTCTCACTGTGCTGCATTTTTATGAACTATGATAGCATCCACAGTTACATCACTCTCGCCTGCAACCATGCGCTGTCTCACTTCATCTTCCTCTCCTTGCAGTTCTCATGCATTAGTTGCTGTGGCTGCTCTGCGGACAGTGTACTGGTGTCCAAGTTTGATGTCTGCACAATGTCCTACAATCTTGGTAAACTGTTCTTCATAACAGTCAGATATAAATGATCCTGGCCATTTAAATCAAAATGAAAAAACACATGAATGTCACCCAGTGATGTCATGAGTTATTCTCAGCAACCCCAAATCTGATTTACTCCAGTGAAGTCCAGTGCAGTGTAAGTGCCCTGCTTAGTGGATCACATTATGTTACGATGTATTTGCATGATCAGTGGCACTCTTATCTCTTATGGGTATTATATTATTATCAGATTGAGGAAGCCGGCTTATCTCGTGGAATATAGATTCATCAACTCATGTTGCAGGGTGAAAATCAAGTGTAGCCCCAAGACACAGATGAATCAATATAGAGCTGGGAGCTGGTAATGTTAATATACAATGTATGTGTAGTGAACTAATGGGCATATGAGTGACCTTGGCTTCTTGAAAAGGGTCACAAATCATGCCCTGTTTATGAATGATTGGACTGGGGAAGGAGCCTGGATTTCGTAGTGGGTAAATACTCTGGAGGTCTTAATGAATCTGAGGATGCATACATATACTGTGTGGTTGTATGGGTCAGTGTCTGGGTCTAGACCCTTGTGGTGGCTGTATGGATGAGTGTGAGGCTGTTCAATTCAGTGTGCTTGTTGTTGCTGTTGGGCTCTCAAGGTTTGTTGTTCATTACTGAGATTGCTTTTAGCATTGAGCGCAAAGTCACAGAGAATTGTAGGTTTTTTTAATCACCTCCACTGAAAGCAAAGGCTCCCTCAAGCATAGTTTAACTTTGTGTGTGTGTCTGTGAGTGTGTGTGCGAGTGTGTGAGTAAATGAGAGAAAAGAAACACAGAGCGCTCCAGCAAGTGAGAGGGTGAAGAGAGAAGGAGAATCTTGCCTTAGGCACCAATCGATCAGATCCTCGCAGTAGAAGTCCCAGCTTCCCTTTGGTGAGGCTGTGTATTGCATTAGCTCATCTCACATTTTCTGTCTGAAAGCGAAGAAGGGGGGAAGAGGGGGATAGAAAGTAGGAGAGAGGGCGTTTGAAAGCGGCAGAGGAGAGGGAAGGGCAGCGCTTTGAAATAAAGGGAGGGTTAGACAACTCAAAGCGGAGCGAGAGAGAGACGCCGAGCAGCTTGGTTCAGCGGTGAAGTGCACACTCTGCTGCTCTCTTGTTTCTGTCTCAGATTTGGTCTTCAGAGCGTGCTGTAGCCAAGTTAGCTGGTTGGCCATCTTCTAAAAGCATGCACCTGTAGACTGGGGCATGGGAGTGTTTGTGCCATGACAGAATAATCCTTTACACCAGCTGTGTCTTTTTCCCCTGGTGAGGGGTAATGGAGCTGAAGTAACTGGGGTCACTCAGAGAGTCTGTGGGGATCAGCACAGCAATGCATACACACACACACACACGCTCACAATTCAATCAAGAACAAGGAAAGCATAATAGCATTGTGTAACTGATACATTCTCACACACACTCTCTCTCAGGAATCACACACAAAGCACTTATTAGAGTTCCATATGAACTGCTGAATATTTATTTACCTGCTTATTCTTACCAGCTCCCCTGTAACAGGATACTGTACCCTATTGTATATTGTATTCTCAGCCTGCATCTTAATCATGCAGGTCCCGGGTAATCATCTACAGTAAACAGCCACTGATCAAACACAGCACTGCCTGCTGCACAGCTCCCCTCACAGTGGGCCACATCTAAATAGTTAATGGTTCCCCCATAAAACCCCAAACTTCAGTCCATTTCAAATTAGAGAGGAGCTATCTAAATCAGGAAGGGAACAGGCAGAGTAGATAGCGGCGGAGCTCTTCAAAGTCCTCTTTAATAAAACATATTAGCCTGCCTTGTCTGGTGGAGGACGGTGGTAATGGTGCAGTCGCAGTGCTGGTAATGGGCCTGTGTATGCTAGCATAGCGAGGAGTGTTAGCTCAGCCCCTTGCTTCAGTATGCTATCCATACAGTGTGCTGGGCCTCGTTAGTTCATGGTCTGTAGGTTCAAAGGCTCGTGATGGGAGCAGGTTACAAATGGAGGTTAATTAGCCAAGTAGTGGTTCGGGCAGCTCCAATAGCCAGGAAGCACAGACATGTATTTTTTATAAACTTTATTCAGCCTCAGATAGCAGACTAATTCATTTTTGCCAAAGGCTTGATACGCCGCTCTCTCTCCGTCTGTTTCTGTCTGTCTCTCAGAGATGATTAAATCTCTGCAGATATGTTTTTATACCCACTGAGTATCTATAGAATGACTTGCAGAGTTACAGGGATTTCTGTGTGAGACTTTGTCTTGTTTGTTGAGTTGCCACTAAATAATTAATCATCAACTTTAATCTAATTGCTCCAAATGGAGTGTATGTTACTGGCAAAATTTGAATAGTGTTATGTGGCATTACAGCCACTGCAATGCAACTGTAGTATTCCATCTTCATAAGCACATAATCTCATTAATTTTTTTGTCAACCGTAGGCTATCTGAAAATAACTGCTTGTGTGAAGAGATACCAAGTAGTCTTGCCTATTGTGGCTAATTAGGGGTGTCTCATTGGCTATTCTGATCATTTCTTTCCTACTGTCTCTGCAGCCATACAAAGCCACTGCATTTTGTGACCAATAGTTTTACAAAACATATAAGCATGAAACTAAAAGTAGGTGCAGTGGCAAATTTTTCATAGGGGTGGCTAGATGGGGCCACTGAAAATCTTGAGACGACACATCAAAACCAAAAACCATAACTGGCTGTCAGGGATTTGATGATGCTGTTAAGGCGAGATGAAAACTATGTCAATATGAGAGTTAAGAACCTGCATACTGATACACTCTGATTTCTTACATTTAATATTACTAACTGATGCGCATAGACAACACCGATACAATTAATATTTTGAGTTCCACAACAATCCTTTTAATGTGTATCTGTACATGTATTAGGTGATGCATTGTTCTTAAAGAGGCTAGTTGTCCTTTCCCCATGGTGGCCATGGCCCCCTCTGGCCCTCCCTGGGGACGCCACTGAGAAGGAGCCCACACCAAAGCTCAAGTCTCAGAACATAGTCTGTGAATAGATTCTTAAACAACCACAGGTGCAGATGCATGCTCCAAGTAAAAAAAAAAAAAAAAAGCCTGCCCCGTCATAAACGTTCATTTAGGACCGACTTGAAAAGACTCATGATCATGATGTCCTTCATTGGGGTACTGGATTAATTATATTTCATAGAGTGCAGCACACATTTCCGTTGAAGTGATTAATCTTCCAACGGAGCTGTCACTGATTACGCTGACTCTACTTAAAATATATGGCGACCACAAGAAGATGCCTCCTCAGCACCAGATTTGTAGGGTAACGGGGAATGGGTGGAGGGCATGGAGATGAGGTGGTGTGGCAAGTTCACGGAATGCTGGGTAAATTAATTGCAGGCCTGTGCCTCCAATTAGACCAGACTCGTTTTAATTGGTCCTGAATGGGCTCCAAAGGCCTATGCTGGGAGATATGGCGAGTGGGGAGAAAACTCTCTCCCTTTCTTTCTCTCTCTCTCTCACACATACACACACACACTTTATTGTGTGTAGGCATACAATGCATTCACAACCATCAAGTCCCACCCTTCAGGAATTAACAACAGGAAGCTCATTTGCATGTAAAGCAGGTTTGATAGCCACAGCTGACTGGTCGAAGAGCAATGGTAATGGCCTGAGATAGCACTAGGGTGTTAACCCCCTTGGCACTGCTCTTGGCACTGCTGTTAGCGTCTCTGTCTTTTCTTCAATAGTGTAATCTCTGCTCCCACTCCTCCTTTGTCCCTGAGCTTTGCACTGCATCCACATCTTATCTTTTATCTTTTAATTTCCTTTTACCTTAAAGGTGTGTCATATTCTTGTTTACTGTTGCCTTCTTTTTCTTCATTTTTGCCCTTTGATCTGAGAAATGACAGAGTCACATAGCTGGAGCAGTGTTAAATTATACTAAAGGAGCTGTTACTGTGATTAAAGGCTGACTTTGCTCACAGATTGGTAGTTTATTTGGTCTTTGCTACTTGCATCAGCAGTACCTGTTATCATATCTTAAAGAAAACATTCCAATATTTTTACACACTGTCTGTATGTTAAATGTGATATACATATGTCAGTATATTTTTGTAGAGGGGTGAAGACATAATATTCAAAGAAACTCAGCTTTTACAAACAGTTTTCAGGTGATTTGCCAAGCTGGTTGTAGATGTGTTACATGTCGGTGTTCTTTGGCATATCTGGAGCTCGACTTTTTGGGGGTTATCTTTGTGAATTTGGAAACGATTCCAGATGCTTGACTTTTTCGATGTCTAGCTAGTGTATCTGTAAGCCTCCCATGGGTGGAAGACACTAAACTAGGCCAGTCACTAAGTTTAAATGTCCTTGTCTGAGAATAACTGGTAATTAATGTTGATGCAAAAGGAATAATGTTTGAGTACTCTTTCTTTATTCAAAGTTTGGGATTTTTTGGGATAGTAGAATAGAAAAACAAAGTATTTGAAAAATAATTTGGACATTGATTACCATGGCCATATTCAAAGCTTCAAGGCATTCGAGTCCGCCCACAGTCAATGAACATTGACCAACTTAAATTTAAGTTGAACTCTTAAGAACAGAATGGAATACCAACCCTGTATGGTAAAAGATTTCTGCTAGGTATTTCGAGGATGCCTGCGATCAGTTGCTGATTGCATATATCCAGAAGAAGGTATAACTGCCTTTAAAATTGTCCTGTTGACAGGCCCTATATACCATATTTTATTAGATCAGAGTTAGTTGAGAATCTCTGCAGATGTAAACTTTCATTTTTGTCATTTCTTCTCAGGATCCCGTCTGCGCCAAGAGGATACTCCTCCCCGGATTGTGGAGCACCCATCTGACCTGATTGTTTCCAAAGGGGAGCCCGCCACTCTCAACTGTAAAGCAGAGGGGCGGCCAACCCCGACAGTGGAGTGGTACAAGGATGGAGAGCGTGTGGAAACAGACAGGGACAATCCCCGTTCTCAGCGCATGCTTCTTCCCAGCGGCTCCCTCTTCTTTCTACGCATCGTCCACGGACGACGGAGCAAGCCGGACGAAGGTTCCTACGTGTGCGTTGCCCGGAACTACCTGGGAGAGGCAGTGAGCCACAACGCCTCGCTGGAAGTAGCCAGTAAGTGCAGCATGTCTCCCTATTTCTTCTTCTTTGCCTCTAGTGTGGGTGTGAATGAAGGAGTTTGGGTTTAGATGCAGCTGAATAGCAGGCTCCAGTTTCCTCCACTGTTTCTGTGCTCAATGTGTTCATTGAGTTGGATAATCTCTTAGGAGATGGGCAGGATGTGTTTGGCCCGGCGGTCTCCGTAGGCCTGTAGAGCCTTGGGGGAGAAGTGGCCTGATCATTCCAGGGTGAGTGCTTCTCTAAAGGGCCCATGGTAGGTGGTCATGAGCTACAATGGGAACAAAGCCCTTTCTGTTTTGGCCCTGGTCCTACGTTTTTGTCAGAGAGATAGATATGAGGTTTTATATTGAAAGGAATGCAATCATTGCATCTGTGTTTAGTCATCTTTTAATGAAGAGCTTTCCCACTCATGTCATTGAAGTATCAGAGATTCCCTTTATTGTCTGCCACACTCATGTAACAACAGGCAAGCTTTGATGTAAAGTGGATTTAAGCATCTCTGTGGTCACGAAGACATTTTAGCAGTGAGGATATTTATGCAGTCATTGAGTATGCGATGTAGGAAGTGAAAAATAATCTTTCTAAACCATTTAGTCTTTTTGTGAGTGGTGACCTGTGTTGACAAATTTGTTCCCATGATTCTTTAAAGGCTGCTGTCGTTGGTGAGGTCAGCTCTTCAGATATATTATCTCTTTGCTCTCTTGACTGGCTGAAAGTGAAGGCTGAGGAGGAGAGCTCAGATATCAACCACTCCTCTAGCATGCCCAGAGGCTGTCACCAACCCGCTCACTGTAATCTAATCAAGATGGGGAAAGAAAGAATTGTGTGTGTTTGAATGTGTACGTGTGTGAGTGAATGTCGGGTAAGGGGGGGCTGGGCATGGGCTCCCGGCTTTTTGAGGGTAGTGGTCTTGGGTATGAGGTGTCGGTCTGCTGTGCATTGCTGGATTTTAGCTGTATTAGTGGGATCTGTGGAGGGTACATATGCGACAAACTGCTCTTAATGCTGATTTTGATATTTTCCATCTTCAGTGTCAGCTAAGTGAAATGTAAAGTAAGAAGCATCAGATTAGAGACCTTCACAGGCTTCTTGATAATACTCTGGGTTTTAATGGTGTATTCAATGGAAGTGGAAGTCTCACTTCAAGTGATCAGAGTGGAGATGCGAGATGAGAGTAGTGGTCCTGCTCATGTTTGTCCTCATACTTATATATATATATATATATATATATATATATATATATATATATATATATATGCCAGCCAAGTCTGTGAGCATAAAAATAATGACTCTGCACAATTTAAATGTAATTATCCAAACTACTTTTAAGGCAAATTAATAATATGAAATATGAGTACAAGAAAAATAGAAGTGAACTCAAGTGTTTGGCACATACATTTCCACAGGTCAGAATGCTAAAAATATTTTCCCAAGTAGTACATGATATACAGTGTTTATTTCAGAGGTGGGTTTTTCAAGTAGAAAAACAAGACACTTGGCAGGACTCGCGAGGACCAGAGTACAGAGTACCACTGGCGCAGGCTCAAGTTTGGGCTGCTTATTCTGTATAAGGTTCAAACAGACCCATAATGACAAGCCACTGTGCTCCAGTCCTCTCTCTCCTTCTCGCTTAGTTGGTGTCTCTCACTCCCCTCTCTGCAGCTCATGCTTAACTACATATAATTATGTTGTCGGAGCAACCAGGATGGAACCCTGCCGAAGAAAAAAAAGGCCATAGAAAAAGAAAAAGCCCAGAAACACTGAGTTGTCTTTACAAGGCTTCATTTAAACTCCAGAGTGAAGAAACTACAAGCCATAAATCTGACTCACGAGGGCGTCTGAGAAAGTTTTAGAGCATTCTGGATTCTGTGTTGTCATTTAAGATGCTTGTCATGCCTTAACTGTCATGAGTTAAACACTGTAGACCCGTTGTTGTACTTAGACCCAGTGTAAGCTGAGTGAACAACCACGCTTTTAATTTCCAATGAAACTCCAAAGAAGGAAGTTGTGGTTTTAATTGTGTTTGCTTTGCCGAGCTCTCCCCCTCTAACGTTTTCACTTTAAAAGCTAAAAACACAACTTTTTTTGGAGATGTTATTCTAAGAGCCTGGCTTTTACAGTTTCCCTTACTCACCAGCGATTGTTAACATAATCCACGTTTCAACAAGTCTTGTTTTGCCAGGCTAGGAGAGCTAACCCAGTTTGTTTGGTTTATCATTAACCACATGTACAGTACAGCCCGCAATCTCTCTATCTCAGCCTCTTAACCCAAAGCCTTGGCTAATGCATTTACCATGATTCCTGTTTGCCTTGTGAATTCAAAGCTAAGATAGGATTCTTTTCCTATTATGTGATTGTTTTCTTTGTATTAAAGATGTCGACGTCAAATAATGAACTTCCTTTGTGCTCACTGACTGCCATAGAGTAAGGCCACACTGAAATTTGTCCTAAAAGTATTTGTAGCACTGTTTCTATTCTGTGTATCTTTAAATGCCATTCATGTTTTTACAAAACACTATACAAACCAAAAATGTGTAAGAGAATTTGATATTTGTAGAAAGTGTGCTCATTCTAATTCACTGACAGACACACAGGCACAATACAGTATGTGTGCAGAACATTGTAAACTCTGTAAAATGTCACAGTAATTTCCTTTACTCTGTGCTGTGCAGGAGGCCATGAGAGGCTCTATGAATAGCTTGTTTCCCTTTTCCTGGATGCGGAGATAGTAAAGTGAGGTAATGGACGGCACACTGCTCCACTTGAGCAGGCGATAACCTCAGGGCCTGCTGTCTAGTGGCCTGGCTGACTGCACAGCGCCGACCGCACAGGGTTGGCTGTAGGCCTTATATCCACACACAGGCTCCTCTCTCCAGAGGCAGAGTTTACTTTTTACAGCCACTAACAACAGAAGCAAAGGGGTGTTTACTTGAATTTGGCCCATTTCATAAAACTCACGTCAGCCAAGTTTATCTCAGAATCTCATTGATCTTGATGCTTCTGTGAAATCTCTGTCACCATGTGCAGCCAGCTGGCTTCGCTGACTCTCCGGTTAGTGGGGGAAGGTCGGTGTTGAAGGAGGCAGGGTTTACCCTGACAGATTTGGGGCCATGCCGAAGGGTCATCTGCAGAGCGGAGGACAGTTGGCTGGCATGCGCCAGTCTAAAGGCAACAAGGCCACCACCCACTGATCTGAGGACCCGCCTGTCTCTCTTGCAGGAAGTCCCTTGTATTACATCTGTTGGCTCTCAATGACTCGAGGTCTTTATGTTGTCCCCTTCAGCACACCCCCCACCCCAAACTGAACCCCTCTGCTTGACACATAACATCTGAGTTTGCTCTCACATTTCTTTCTCTTCCCTCTCACCCATCTCTCCTCTTTGCTCTTAATTATTACTCGCTACCCACTGAAAGGGAACAAGCCCCATGACTGAAACAGCTTCTCTCACTACCTGGCGCCACACTAATTATTTATTTGTCATGGTGTTTGCCTTTTATTAACTTATTAAAAGAGTGGCAATTTAGTGCATTAGCCCTCTGCTTTTGAATTTCATGGACTTGCTCCCGTCTCTCCCTCTGATATTGTTATTTTGGGTACTCTTCTAACCTTCTTTTTCAGCTCGGCAATATGAAGTAGCTCCAACGATGAAATTAGAATATGGGGTGAAGAGAAAGAGAAAGTGAGTGAGGTAGAGAAAACGAAATGGCAGAGAAGGAGAGCGCAAGAGCAGAAGGAGAAAAAACCAGGACAGCTAACCCCAGCAGAAGCAGCAGTGAGTATGCTGGCAAGCTGCCAGGGGACTGGAGGCGGAGTGTGTTACAGCTCTGTGGCAGTTATTTGTCTCAGGGAGGTTCAGAGCAAATTGGTGCAAACGGCACAGCCAGGGTCTGCTTCATGAGTCAACATGCAGCTGAGGCGTGGGCTCCACACCACAGACTCTCCTTGGCCTCCACTCCAATCTGTTTTATGTTGGAATGCAGACCCCTTCCACAATCTCAAAGCCCAGTGGTGTTTGTGTGTGTGTGGATGTCAAAGCAGAACGCTGCTGCTCTGAGAAAAACTTTGTTTCACACCAGTGTGAAAAGTTTTGCATGCACGCTGTTGGCTTTAAAACAAATCCCTGCACATTGATTTCATAAATTATGGTTTATTTTTAGTTCATCTTGCTCTGAATAGTTGCTGCGTGTGTGCTGTTGTTTGAGGCTGTGTCAGTCCAATGCTGTTAATCTTGAAATAACAGTACATGGGATACAACTGGCTACTGTCTAATTACACAGCCCCCAGCACATAACTGTCAGCTCAGTCTTTGTGAAACCTCTGCAGGGAAGTTATGTTCCACACATGCATTTCAATTAGTCTTCTATTAATCCATATATGCAGAGAGCCATTTTTATCATGCATGTTGCGTGTGGTCTGTTGAACCTAGCATATTTAGCACTTCAGGTTGTTTGCATAAATCAATGCAATCCATGTAATTAATCCTGCAGCATATATTTGCCGTGTTCGGTCGATACCTAAATGCCAGTCTGAGTAGAGAATTTCTGCGATACACAACAAAGCCCAGCATAACAAAAATATGTGGTGCCTCTAATAAAATGCTGCGCTTGTTAGTGACCTGGATGCGTACCTTTAAACATTGACCGTGTTAAAATGCCTGAGACATATCCTGGCAGATATTGGCTGACATAATTGACCCAAAATGCAGTTGTCACTCCCTGCAGTGACAGCAGCCGGGAGTGAAGAGAAAGAAGATGCTCATGTCTCTTTCAGTCATGTAAAAATGTGTCAAATGTCACACTGATTTTTAGATTTTTAGAGCACGGTTTGCACAAGCATTACCTCGCCCACACATAGCCCTCCCCCACCAAAACTAATACTGCTGGCTAGATGCAAGGCCAAGAGCTCAAAATGTTCACCACGGGATAGAGTGCAGTGTAGCAGCGGATAAGAGCCAGAGCAGGGAAGCGGGGCAGCGTTTTAACAGAGTTTTAGCTGCTTTGTGTTGTTTTACAGCAAACACTGGCACAGAGCCTAAAGAGAACACACATCCTGCAGAGGGAGAGAAAGTGGTATGAATGGATTGGTTTATATCAGAATGAAGCTCTCGATGGAACAACATTGGGTGAGGCAATGCTTCCTGTGTTTGGAGAGTGCGTGAGTTGTGTGTATGTGTTTGAATCCATCAATCTGTCAGTGTGTCGACATTGGTCTAGTGAACAATGTGTAGCAGAGTGTTGTGTGAAGGAGTCTGTACAAGAGCTAAAGGGGCAGGTGTACAGACATGGGTAAAGGAGCCTGCCGAAAGTCCCATCAATCACTCCATGCTCCACCCGTCTCTGACAGCCTACTGGGCCAGGGAAGACAAGGGAGACACAGCCTCCAATAGTACAACAGAACCCCTTTCATCCCTCCTTCTGTCTCTTGTCTTCTTGGAGAAAACACAGGATGAAGACAAAGTTGGGCACAGTTTGAGATCTGGAGACAGGGAAAATGAAAATTAACAGAGCGGGAGATAATTTCATGTGATGTCCCCATGATCCCCTCTCTGTATCTTATCATCGGCATTATCAGATTGTCACGGGTGGAATTTAGGAGGAAATTGCACCATAAAGCAATAAATACAGAGCCTTGGTGTTGGTGAATGAGCTACTTTTTAATGGCGCCTGTTTGATCTCTTCCTCTCTATTAAGATAAGAATGAAATGCATTAGATGTGCATCCTCTCTGTTTTTGCTTTTTCAGATCTCCTCTCAGTGTGCATTCATGTAGGAAATAGCTTGTCTCTGTTAACAAGGAAGGCAACGCTGACTCATTGAGCCCACTTAAAGCACTTTCCCCTATTTCTGTGGAGGTTTTCTCCGTCCATCCATTTACACACAGTGACATTGCCCAGATATCTCGGGACGTCTTTGAAAAAGTTGAGCTACTGCACAGCGTTCTGTCTGGCTGTCTGAACACTTCCCTAAACTCTAGTGCGTCAGAGCGTTTTTTTCTGGTCGCCACAGTGACTGCTTATTCATCTCTATGTAATCCTCGCCTCTGGCTATAGCTCAGAACAGGATCATGGGTAGGATGGGTGCAGGCTCCCAGGATAGTGAAGTATGATATTAACATTATGAAGTACCAGTCTAGAGCAGATAAGATACAGTATGTGAGCTCTTGAGTCCAGTGGTCCTGCACTTCCATTCAGGAGGACCGCTGATAGCAGAGTACTTTCACTTCCTCTCCTCTTAAAAACCGTCTACGTTTTTTGTGTGTGTGCATGTGTCAGTGTGCAGTAAGTGTTTTTTTTTTTTATGTGCATCTTTTATCAACATGTTTCCATATTTGTCTGAGGTGTGTTTTTGGCTCTGCTCCATATGTGATAAATGCTCTTGGTGGTAAGCTGTGTGTCAGTGCTTGTGAGAACCAGATGAATATATGCTGCTGACTCTAATCTCCACTTCTTCTGTGGAGACCTGGGTATTACTCTTGTTGTGAGGTGTAATCTCCTCTTGGTCTGAGCCTGTGCTGTGGCCGCAGAGGCTGCACGTATGTGTGTTTATGTGTCTGTGAAGTTTGTGCGTGCGTACTGGTGTCTGGTCATATGACGAGGTGTTCTGCTCTGCGGACATGCTCTGGTTATTAAACCTGGGTTAAGCCCTCACTTGAAACCTTCTATCATGCTCCTCGATCCGAGACGATGGAGTTAGGGAGGATTAAGGGGTTTGGAGACTGGAACTTCAGGGATTTTCAGACAACATTTTGGCAAAGTTAGAAAAATGTGCACAAGGGGCACACTCAGTCTACCTAAGGTGAGCCGGCTCAGACCTTGTGATAGCTTTTTATTTTTTTTCTTTCCTTGTCTTCACTGTTTACTCCCAGGAGAGAAGACTACCATTTCGCCATCTATTGATAGTTTTTCAGCTATCCTCTAACTCTCTGCAGAGTGCACACATCTAGCTGTGAACTCTTGGTTAAAGTACAGCAAGGGCACAAAACAAGTCCAGTGAAATGTCAGGCACGTACTTGACAAGTTTACTCCAAAACACTGAGCCTGAGTTGCTTTTGCAAAATGAAACAAAACAACATGCAGTATGTCTCCATACTGGCACAATAACAATAACTTACCAGTAGGTTCTGGATATTTAAAAGCTTGTTTGAAATTATGTAACGATTATGACGCATCAAACAATGTAGATGGAGGGCAGGAAGTGATAAGTCCATATACTATGTGATTTGGAAATAGAAGAACATGACTACATGAAAGGAGTGGATGAATCGCAGGTATCATTAGAAAATTTAAACTCATGTTGGATGTGATCCATACAATAAAAGAAAAGGGATTTTTTCCACAACTTGACCAATTTGACCATTGTGGACATGGTCGTCGTTGCAAATGCCTCATCCTCCAGACCTCGTAACATGTTTAATGTTACAGGGCGAGCCGATGAAAGTGTTTTTGGCTGGATGAGTAAATGTTTTTGAGTATAACTGTCTTTTAATGTACATTCTGACTCTGTACATGGATGCACTGATGTCAGTGATGTGATGTGATGTTACTAGCTAACATAAGTGAACTGTAGGTACTAATTTTTACCCACTAGATCAACTGTTGCCAAAAGTCTGGTGAAACACCATTAAAAATCTAGGTCGTGGTCAAAAACACGGAGGCTTTGTCACAGTACATTGTAACCACATCCAACTTGAGCACTTAAGCATTTGACATTAGATGACTCCGCTCCTCCAGACTGAAGACAGAGGTTTTTGATCCACATCTGCTGCTGTTTCTCATTGACTTTTTCTTTACTTCTTTCCTTTACATATTACTATTTTCGGGATTCAAAGTGGCCATTGTTTCTTCCCAATTTGAGCTGCCATAAACAGCTCAAATCATAGGCACTTGCGCAGTTTTGGTTGTATATCCCTTCAGTTGGCTGCCCTCCATCTGGATTGCGCATTGATATATGATGTCATATGCAAAGAAGCTATTGATGTTGTCAGTTAACGTTGGCATAATTAATGTAAGCATATGGTACACAGCTTTGTATTATCTCTGACATGGATGGTCTCTGTGATGTGTAGATTTGTTGGGTTTGTGGAGGTGTTGAGAGGCAGAGGTTCAGTTTCCCAACAGTAGCAATAGGAAGACTGATTCTTAGGTTCAGTGAACTGATAACACAGGAAACAGTGTCTGTGCCACCCTTTTGCTCTAACAGCCATTATCTGATATAACCTGCCCCTCTGACATGCTATCTCCAGTTTTCCTCTCCTTTCTGTTTCCCTCTCTGCCTTTCCCCAACCGTGTTGCCTTACCTCACTCCATCTCCTGTGAAGAGAAAAAGATTGAAGCAAGAGAGCCAGGTTTTCATTTCCAAGGCCTTCATGAAGGAGAGGAGATGGGAGAAGGGTGGGGTTGGGGGCATCTGAAATTTTATCAGAGTTGTAGCATGTTGCTGAGCCTGGAGTAAGACATGCAGGGTGAGCTGGTGAGGTAAGCAGTAGAGGCAAACACTGATAATGATCTGCCTTGTGCCGTCTGACTGCAAATGAAATGCAGTCTGCTTGCTGCTGACTGTGGATAGTCACAGCCCTGCCATCAGTCAATGACAGACGCAAACAGGGGATACATGATGGCATTCAATTGTCATCTAATTGTCCTTGGTTGCTGTGGTAGCTAATCTGATCATTAAAGCAACAATTTAGAGAAAATGAGTTTCTCCTTGTCGTGTCACAACACTGTGTCCTAAAATAGGGCTGCTATGAGTGAGAGTCGTCGCTCATTATCACAGCAAAATTCTTATGCAAGCTTTCTGTTATCTTGACTTCCCTGTAATGCTGTCAGTTCATTTCCAAGCCCCAGATATTCAGCGTACTCTGTCTCACGTTACAAATGAAGGGATTGACTCTATTACTGCAGTAATGATACACTAATGACACAAAGGACATAAAAAGAAGCAGATGAACAATGACTGCAACAAACTTAACACCGAACATCATTGAAAGTATGCAGGTCATATCTGAATGACTTAGCTTGACTTGTTTAAACATCTGTCTCATTTTATTAACTCCGAGAATGTTGTTTATGCACCCCAGGCTTAACTGCATGTGTGGTGAACATAATTATCTTCAATGGAGTGTATGTAAACATACACAATAGTCTAATTAGGACCACGAGGAGAAGGGCAGCCTGGCTGAGCCATGAATAGAACAGATACACCCTCACCTCTTCTTTGTGCCTGCGTGACCTTTCTGAGCAGGGTGTGGCAAGGACACAAAAGGATCTCCATGTAACCATATACTGCAAAGAGTTGGATAAAAGACAGACAGGGGGACGTCATGTGTAAAATGAGAAAAGTGGAGAGGATCCATTCAAAATTCAAACAGTAGTCAGGCGCTGTGGGTAAGTTTGGAATAGCTGACATCTGACTCAGTGAGGCCCGGTATTGTATGACCATAGTGCTGCTGTTAGGCTCGGGGGTGACATTTCTATTCTCCCTTCCAGACCTCTCTCTCTCTCTTTCTCCGCCTTGCACTAGTATCAGATTCTAATCTGTCAGTGGTGCCTCGGCTCCATTTAGCCAATTGGCTCCCATCTGATGGATGAGCTAGAAAGCCCTTCAGTAACCGGGCAAGATATAGCTTTTCCCAGAGTTCTTCACTTCCCTAAAAATAGTTCAGGATTTGACACTCACCTTTGCAAGTTTTCAACACATATTTAACCACTATCCTTGTTCTTGTTCTTGTAGTGCAGTATTACTCACCCTCTTCACTACAGTCTGGCAGTGTAGCCACTGGTGCCATGTTTGGACCCCAGAACCTGTTTTGATTTCTCTATGAGCATCATGCAGGTAATCATGGTGTGGAAGCAAATGATCTCAGGGCCTGGCCTTTGCGTCCAGTCTCGTTTTTCCCTGCCAATGGGATTAGTGGAGAGTGCCGACTCTGCAGGTGGAGCCTTAAGTTAATTTACCCCACTGTTTGGAGCTATAATAGCTTATTGATTGCCTGACAGAGATGCAAGCAGCATGGAAGGGCACAGAGAGGGGAGAGAATAAGTTAATCATCGCTCAGTGTGTTGCCAGGATTTAATCATATTACCCAAGGTTCACCACTGCCATGTAAATTCACTTTCAACCTCAGAGGAGTTGAAGTGAATGCTCCGAGACGGAGGGGACCCTGCTGATTTTCGTCAAACCTTTCCTCAGCTGCGGTCTGGTCCCTGCCGGCTTGGTACTCCCTGCCCGGCACCCGCCTCAATCCTGTGGGATGCAAGCTCCCTGCCCGGGGGCCCAGCTTAATTCATGCTAAGCTGTTGAGTTAATTTTAGCTATGCTACCCAGTGGTGACCTCCATCTGCTATAGGGCTGCTCAAGTCGTCTGAAAAACAGCAGCCCGGTCTGCACGATTCAGACCATAACTCTCAGACAGCTGGTTGGGCCATCACTCATTTCTTCCACTATAGGCTTTCCCAGGCTAAAGTGCTCCTGTGCTGTGTGTACAGTTAGAGCAGGAAGGTCTGTGTGCATGTGTGTGTATGTTTCTCAGAGGAACTCTGGCCCATTAGCGCTGCCATCATATACACATTCTCACTACAGCTGGTTACCTGGAAACTGCTTGTGCTGCTTTTATTTGACTGGCGGCCCCCTAGCTGCCAGCACAGATTGTGAGAATGCTTCCCTATTTTAACAGCTTCAAGCAAAGCTGCCATTAACACTGTGCTCTACATCAGTACTTGGACTGTAGCAGAGCTGAGGAACTCTGTTTTAACGCCAGAGCCAGGATTGATTGTGCTATCATTTATGCTTACTCTCAAGGTTCTGTGAGGGTATCACATTGGCTGGTGTTTACACAGAAAGCAGCAAAACCAGGTTAGCTTTGGTTGGAGTTCGCCCGTGCCTCAGCCTGGCTTCTATCAATCTGTCTGCACCCGAATGCTTAGCTAAACCAAAAGCAAAACAATGGCACAGAAGAGGTGAGGGAGTGAGATAATGTAAACACAGAGACAGAGAAATGTTGACCTTGCACCCCATCGCACACACACACTGTCACTGACCTGGTGGCCAAATTCCTGTCTGGCAACAACAGGCGCAACATCTGGCTAAACTGTCCACCTCAACCCAAATCTAAACCTCATCAGGTCTCATCAACCAGCAGGACTCCAGGTACATTTAAATGACTCTCTCATCAGAGAAGCCTTGATGTGCTTTAAAATAACAGCACGAAATCTAGTGCTTTGAGATCAAACGCGCAGAAGGAGAGATGGGATGGAACAACAAAGACAGGGATAAATTGTTGAAGAGAAAATAACGGACAAGCTGCCATTAGGATGAGAGAGTAGATGGAGGTGGCTCCAGTTGGACGGAGATTCTCTCTTGGCTCTTGAGGGGAAGATAAGGGGACAGGTGGTGTTCTGTTCTCTCAAAGATCTCCGACAGCTGGCAGTTCTCTATAAGCATGCTGCCATAGAATGTATGTGTGCGTGTTGTTGAGAGTGTGATGTGCGTGTTTGTGTGACATTTGTTTGTGAGTGTGTGTGTGTGTTTATAGCTGCATGTGCCTGCATTTGGAGGTTGTTTGAGCACTTGCCAGCTGAGATATCTCCCTAAAGTCAGTCTCAACTCTGTTACCTAGGCTTTTTTTTGTAGTTTCCTTGTTCTTTTTTTTCTACTCACTGGCAGCCCCATGGCACTGAGCCATTTTATACCAGTCTGTTCTACTAGAATATTGTTCTTCCACTGTGTTAGGGCTTCACTGTGTAGCAGTAATGTGTGAAAGCCTAGCTGCTGTGTTCATGTTAATCAGTCTGATGTTTGTTTTTTTGTTGCAACTTACCTCCCTGCCTTTTTATGAGACTTTGGGCTTTGTCGTACTGCTAAAGACTCATGTTAATATTTCTATCATGAATTCAGGTCGAGCATAAGTGACCAGTAGAATAGTGTACTTTTTCTGATGCCTTGTCTACACATATACAGGATATATACTGGAAATGGATATTTTTCCCCTCGAAACAACCTTTGTTTTGTAAAATATCTGCCTTCACACTAGAGCGCAAAAACAACTGTCCCCTTGTCACAAAGGTAGTAAAGCATACAGTCTAACGTTACCTTTTTCAAAATGACAGTGGTAGACCTCATCACCATTGATTCCTCTTTGATATAAGGACGTTAGAGCTCACTCAACGATATGACAGATGCTCTGGACAAGCTAAAGTTTTCCTTCATTCCACCAGCAGGTGGTAGGACACTTTCGAGAGACTTTCCACCACCTAACCCTAACCCTTACCCTTCAACAATCCCACTCTCCAAAGTGTCCCACCATCTGTTAGTTCGACAAGGCTTGATCCAAAACCATCATTTCTGGTGGGCCAGAACCATGGATGGTGAGGTGGATCCAGAACTTTGGGTGCAGCAGATGAATCCATTTGTTGGTGAAGTGACGAAGAAGAAGATAAACTTTATTAATCCCTGAGGGGATATTCAATTTTTTTTATAAACACAGGCCCGAAATACACACACATGCACAAACAGGACCTATACATGCATTAAACGGAGGGATGTCAGAGCGAGGGGGCTGCCCATGAATGGGCTCCCTGGGCAGTTGGGGGTCCGGTGCCTTGAACAAGGGCACTTTGGCGGTGCCCAGGAGGCAAACTGGAACCTCCCCAACTACCAGTCCATGCTCCAACCCAACCCAAGTCCCTATGGACTTAGCTACTGCCGCCCCCAGTGGTGCAGTTATACTGAGTTTAAGAAATCACAAGACAAAGCAGTGCTAACAAACATTAGCAAAATGTTTATTGTTGTTTGTAGTGTATGCCTATTACACAAAGCAACAATTGGAATGCATGAATTGAGGACACTACATCATCCTTTACCAAATGCGCTGTGCCATACGTTCACCTAGATAAACAGTAACTGGAGTTTTGAAAAATCTGCACCTTAGAAGGCATTTCCAAAAAATCAACATTTTCATGACCTAAAAGTCAGTGTACGTTTGGATGAGAGGTCAAAACTCAGAGGAAAATAGCCATTTTCAAAAATAAGCGGATACGTGTAGACAGAGCCTAAGTCAATTAAAACTCTAGGTATTTATGTGTGCTAAGTTTGCTTCTCTCATAAACTTAATTTCATGACCAATGAACACTTTTCCATGCAAAGCAGATGCTGGGATAACAAATGAGCCTAAACAGAAGGGACTTTAAATTCCTCTGTGTTGGCCTGGCAGTATGTAGTGTTCATGTACTCTGGTTAGTTCAGAGTTCTTTACTGTGTTGGCTTTGGGCTCGTTCCACATACAGCTCTGTGTTTGATCGGGCGGTGTAGCAGTAGCCACTGAGAAGAGCTCGTGTCATCTCAGCGGCAGACTGCTTTTGTTTGCAGAAAAAGAAAAAGAGATGGTACTAAATGGGCCAGAGGCGGTTATTTGCTGTTGGCAAACAGACACTGTCCTCAGTGGTGAAGCACTCAGTTGCCACTGCGGCCTGACAGCTGGCTTTCATCCCCTGGCGCTGCAGTGTTTGTTCACAATGCAAGTTGCTCTTAAATGTAATTCATGCTCTTAAACTCTTCATGGCCATCGCGCTCTGGTGGAGGCTCAGAATAAAGATTCCCCTCCAGCACCGCTTTCGGTCATCAGAATGGGAATCCATTTCCCAAACCATTATTGATTGATGTCAACTGTTATAAGTGCTCTCTTTTTTCTCTGTGTTTTGCCAGTGGTTTCTTTGAAGTTACTATGATTCCTTTCAGCTTCCCACCTTCAATAGAACAGTTGGCCTGCACCTGATCCATTGATGTTTCACGCCCCAGAGGTCACCTTGACTAGGATGTCCTCTTTGTGGCGGAGGAACTTTTTCATATGCAAAAATTAATGACACTGTTTTAAGATGAAAGAACTCTCCTCACCAGCACCATCTGTATCCACTCGCCACCTTTCTCTAAATATATTATTCCCCACCCATCTTCATTATAAGCTATAGCCTCCACTACATATGAATCACGGTGATGGGGGTGTATTCCTGATCTAATCAGCTGTTAAAGTAGTCCCATAATGACATTGAATAACCCTTCAAGACCATAATTACACTTACCTTCAGCCCATCAGGCACATATACTTCATCATTTATGCACATTGACTCTGTCATGATTCCTGTTGGCTTATTCGCACTGAAATGTGCATCTCATCAGGTATTCATTTACACTCAAGCTCTTCGTAATTAACAATTGTTGAGAAAATTCTGCAGTTCAATAACTTCTAATTGCATGGGCTGGTTCACCCCCCTGTTAATGGAAGTTGTGTTTAAAAAGCGCATTTTTTTCTGTAGTAAAATAACAGTTTTGCTTGTTTAATTCTTCACGCTACAGATGTTGCGTGTATTATTTATTGTTTCCTGCTGTACTGCAGGCATATGTTCAGTGTCTGTCCTTGCTCAGAGTGGCAAAGTTATTTTCTGAAAAATGGCAGCGATGATAAGTCTCAGCAATGACCGTGGCAAAGCAATGCTGCAGGAACGAATTCTTTGCAGCGACTAGATCACACACTACTTGGACTCCTTTTGGATTCACTGTGCCACGAAAAGAATTCCTGCTGCTGTGCTTTCAAGCCTGAATTGTATCAGAAAATATGGTTTCCTTTCATCCTGCAGAAGATTCCAAGTATTTCCCCCTAGGCAAAGCCACATAAAGTCAGCTTTGTCCTCCAGGCACGCAGACTTTATTATAGCTGTCCTCATATAACTATAAATATATTCATTTTGAACATCAACTGTTATTCATCTTGACCATAAAGTTGTTAGGAGTCCTGTAACATCCACTTTGGCGTGTACAGTTGGACGCAAGGGAAATGTCAGCATTCATTTTTTGTGATATAGAGCTGTACATTTATGTCTGAGCGCACAAGTGTTACAACGACGTGCCACAGGGCGGATGTCAGTCAGATGGCAGTGTCGTAGTTTTATAGAAATTATGGTTGCCTGCCACAAACTGTAACCTTGGAGAGCATGTGAATTCAGTTTTTTGTTAGGCTTATGTGTGAATTTCAGTCCTAAGGTTCACAGGTCATTGTTGTTTTCCGGCTTGCCACAAAACAAGCATATATGAGGAGGTGTGAGGATATTCCCAAGGGAGGTGAAAAATCAGTCTGGTCAGAAGGAGAGAAAATCTAGGCCAAGTTCTCAGCAGACAGCTTTTTTGTCTCACGTTGTCTGGAAACTGTCACAGGAGAAGAGATCAAGGTGACCATTTTGCCTGATCCAAACAACCCTGGAGCCCATGACCACTGGCCGCTCATTCCTGAGGGCAGGCAGAGCAGAGCATAAACCCTTAAAGCAGGTTTTAAACAAATAGTCTGGCGAAGAGGCTGTGTGTGGCTTTTCTGTTCAAATGCCTCTGCCTCCCTCTCTGGTGCTGCTCTCCGGAGCAGCGCCGTATCCCTGCCTGATTTATCTCTGCAAGGTGAGATAAGACTCTCCCTTCGCCCGTCTGTTAATCCTCTCAGCCACAGATGGAGAATAAGCATCTATCCGGCTTGTAGACAAAAGGTTCGCTCAATGGAAATGGTAGACTAGACATAAAATGCACACCTGTATTACCATGACTATCTGGCCTTTCCTAGGAATTCAGTGCAGTAATAGGAAAATATTTTATCTGAACAGGTTTCCCATTGGTCATGGGGTTTGAGAGGAGACAGGGAATGTCAAGGGATTTGATGAATGTGCTGGACAGGTCAAGGATCATCAAGCCATTTTTCAAATGTGTCATTTTAATTGAATATATCAGAATTTCCATTATTAAATTGTTCCTCTTTTTCCAATTTTCCCAAAGTTGGAAGTTGGCCAATACTTCTTTTTTTTCCTCAGCGTGTCTGGATGTTGCAGAAGACTCTTCGGAACTTTGGATGAAACCGGATAGAATACAGTTTTTAGGTCTTACAGACTGTTCATTCGAGTCACATCCAATCCATGAACCAGTCACAAGGTCCACAATGCATTACCTTATTGTCAGGTTTTTCCATGCAGTAATCATGGTTCCTCTTCATATCCCCAGTTGCTTTGTAGCTAGTGCTCATAGTTGCTAAGAACTGTAGGGACTACATTCATCGGTCATCTTTGATGTCGAGTTAAAAGACTGTTCGGGCGCGCTCCTGTAGAACTAAGTTAAACAGATGCTCACAAAGGTTTTCTCTGCAAATGATCATGAGTGAGTTTGTGGAACAAAGTGAGACGGATGAGACCCAAGGGAAAATCTTTCAGCACTGATGTGGGTGTGTGTAAGTGTGGACGTGTGCATATGTGCGTACTTGTATGTGCACTTGGGGTGTATGGACGGACTCCAGATGAATCTGATTTATGACCTCTACATGCCTGTATTCATCAGGGAGCTTCAGCATCACTCCGTCCTGCTGACAGCGTTGGCCTGTAATTGGCTGACAGAGTTAATTGTCACGGTGTGAGTGGACCAATAGAAGACATACTTCGTCTGATATGGACAATGCCACAGTATGACCCTTGAGCCAACAACACAGTGAGACATAAGACGTTTTCGAACTAAACAGTTCAGAGGACTCCCTGAGACGAACTGCTCACTGGGGAGCTCCCCATGAGAACTGCATACCTTCATTGCTTTTTTTTTCTCTTTGCATTTACACCACTGATAGGAACGCTGAAGTGATGTACTGTAAACCAGTTAGTAGTTGTATAGCGGCGTCACTTTTGCTTTGACGAGTCAAAATTGCGGTGTATTTCCATCGTCACATTTAAGTTTAAGTTTATTTACTTTATTAATCCCCCTGAGGAGAAATTCAATGTTTTCACTCTTGCTTGTCAATTACACACAGGTCTGAAAGACACACACATGCACAAACTGGACCTATACATGCACAAAGTGGAGAGATGTCAGAGTGAGGGGGCTGCCCTTGGTGAGGCGCCCCGAGCGGTTGGGGGGTTCAGTGCCTTGCTCAAGGGCACCACGGCAGTGCCCAGGAGGTGAACTGGCCCCTCTCCAGCCACCAGTCCACGCTCCATATTTTGGTCCGGACAGGGACTCGAACAGGCGACCCTCCGGTTCCCAACCCAAGTCCCTATGGGCTGAGCTACTGCCGCCCAATAAAGCGTGGACTTTGCTGTCAGTCCATTTTTAATTTTTTTTTTGTTACAAGCTGTTTACATGGCTAACTGTGTTTTAAAAATGGCAATTGTCAGTGCTGCATTGGCAATTCATCTAGTGACTGTACACTTAGGACATCTGGACCAATCGCCATATCCCTACATCACTAATGGTTCCTCGTGTGCCTGGAGAGCATCTACTCTAAAAAGGGGCTTAAAAAAAAAGCCACTCAAGACTATGTTCAAACGGTGAAGAGCGAGGTTTTTTAAACTATGAAAAAGTTCCTCTGATCCGAAAATGCCTATAGATGATAAACAGTAGTTAACTTTCAATGATTCTTGGACTACATTTTGCCTTCCAAGCATGTTGCGTCACTGAACTACAGTTGCCTCCAGCTGTCCTTTTCTCACCAATATTATTCTTTTGTTTCTGATCCAAAGAAGTGTCATCACCACATTTGCAAAAATTACAGGGATTAGTGTTGAGATAATGAAATTCCGTTGTGCTATGCATATTCTTCAGGGTGGATTACACTTTGGGTGCTGAGTGAAGGTAGATAGAAGTAGTACTTTAATAGTGAACAGCTGTAGAGCATAAAACTAGCTGGATGTCATCAAGGTAATCAAATGAACTGCTCTATCAAGCAGAGTTTTAATGAAATACTCTGAGTGATCCGCGGTTCACAAATAGAGCACCACTTTACAGGACTCCTCAGATGTTTATGGAAGCCAACTGTGTGTTGAGGAGGACTTAGTGTGTGAAATAATAGGAAACATGACATGTACAGGATCATTCATTTTCACAAACCTGCGCACCTGTCATGCATGCACATGGATACTGTCAGGGAGAAAGCGATATGGAAGTTTCATAGACAAAGTACATAGTGTTCAGCAATGGAAATGGGAGCTCTTCAGCTGCATCTCTTTGATGTAGTAGACAAAAAGCAGGGATAGTGTCCCTGAAGAGCACTTATGTTCAGGATACGTCCCTCCCTCTCTGAGGCCCAGCTGCTATCATTTGTTAAAGTAGGGTTTTTACTGTACAGTAACTACCATTTACATGATAATGCTCTCTGGGTATATAAACCACTAGTGCTACCATGTATTTCACTCTTTCCACTCTTTCCCCCCTCTGTGTTGCCTTTCATTATACTGCACATTATGGCTAAGAACTGAATGCTAAACAAGTGATAAGAATAAATAGAGTGGGTTTTAGTTTCTAGACATTACTGGTCCTGCAGTCCTCAATTTTTTTTTCTCTGCAGCAGTGTGGTCTTGGTGATCAGTCTCAGCTTGGCGCTTACTGGTGACTGGTATCTGTCAGTGGGAGAGTTGGGGGTCCTCAATCTCCCTTTCCCTTCCCTTTGACCTCCCTCCTTGCACCTTTAATCCTGTCTGTCTCTGCTTATAAACTTTATACATTTTGACAGCCGGTGTAGGCAGAAAGGCAGATTTGGGGGCAGAGGCTCTTTTTTTTTTTTTATCTCCCTGAGCCCCACTTCCCTACTTCTCAGCCAACAGGGAGAGACACTTTAAGGGCTTAAAAATAATCACTCGCTTTTTTCAGTGAGGGTTTTTCTAATTGAGCCCGGACTGACCCCTGAGTGTGACCGTGCCGTCTGGTTTCCATCCCAGCACTTGATTGAAACGGGAAAAGTAGACAGAGATTCAACTCATTCTTATTTATTTATGTTTGGACGTCCCCTGTTTTGCATGGCCCAGCGGTGGATTAGCACTCTATAGACGGATCCACAGTGAAGGGGCCCCACTTCCCTGACACACTCAGGGGGGCTGGAATGTGCAACGCACAGCCAGGACTAATGGTATATGAGACGGGGGTGGTATGAGCTGTCTACCTTAATACACCTCTTTACTGTGTGGGGGGCTCTGCACGCTGCATTTCTCCAGTGCTCTGCCTCACAATGTTTTGTACTTCCAGCTTTAAAAATGAGTGCTGAGAAATAGCATCATTGTAGAAATCACTGCAGTTTATGCAGCATGCAATATTTATCTCACTTTTGACACAGGCCAGAAAACTGAGGTTTTTAGATCTCTCATAAACAATGTTGACAGCATGCTTGTGTACCAGGAAGTGCAAGCAGGATGCAGGATCTTTGTCGGTTAAACACATCTGTCACGGCCACAACACTGTGTCCATTTATTCCACTTTTACATGCTGCATGCTGTCAAACTCTGACTGACAGCTAAATCTACTGGCTTATATTAGAACTAAGCCACTGTGTAATTGAATATTAGTTAAATCCTCGCCATACTACTGAGATTTGACCTAAAAAGAAAAAAAACACATAAATCTGTAATTGGAGTGCAGTGCCACCCTCAGGCACCGCAGTTGGCCTTACGCTGTTGTATTTATCTTAATTTAATTAGGTTATAAAAACTTTTTTCTAAATTTTTTTCAGTTATCGTCTGATGTCTTCCTCGGGGAGCAACAATATAGCTGTGCATGGGTTTTAAATGTATTTTGAAGATGGGTTGTTTACATTTGCAATGTTTTGACAGTCAGTTTGACAACACCTTTTAAGTTGGGATGAATCTGAAAAGTGTGTGGAGATCATCTGGCATCATTAGCTCCTAGCCTTTGAACATCTCTGCACACAGCATACAACTGTGTATAAATAAAATATCAGAGCGGGCTTTGTTAATCTTTATTTTGTATTGGCTTGGCCTGCCTGCTTTGCTACTTCTTTTTTTAATGCCTCCGTTGTAATAAGGACAAAGTTAGAAATACTGTTATTGGAGCTGAAGTTATGGGAAGAAAAAGGAGAGAGTTGAGAGAGTCCATGTTTTAGAATCTGTGGAGAGTTATACTGACTTCTATGCATAATCTACTCTACAGTGAGCTGCCTGATTAATGCAGAGGAGTATTTAAGCGGCGCCAGGACGACATCAGCTGAGACGGTAGAGTTGTTTGATAAAACATCTCTAATTAAAATCTGTGTTTCCTCTCCGTTGTTCTTTGTATATATTATCTGTATTTTACTGGGCTCTCTCGGGAGCAAGATAAATTGCGTTAATTAAGTTCAGCTCCAAATGAACCGTTTTTCTGTGTTTAGTGATATTTGTTGCTGTAGATTGCCATTTCTGCTAATTGAAAGGCTTGTTAAGTAGGTAACAGCCAAGAGACTTCAAATACCCCATCTGTATCCCTCAGTTGTTTTTCTGCATCACACTCGCCATGCAGATGTCTGCTGCAACTGTTCAGTTTTGTCCTCCGTCGGTCTGTTGAGATGCGTGTCCTTCAGGGGTGTTCTGGGAGTTGTGCAGCAAAAACACAGGTCAGTAGTCGACCGTCCCTTTGGCAGCCGCCGAAGGATGAGGGAGAGTAAAGGAGAAGCAGTATTATCTCAGCCAGGGATGGTAGTTAATGTTTTTTTTTTTTTTTTTAATTGCGCCTTTGAGCTCCATAAGTTTACCCTGTAGATCCCTCTCCCATTGTAGCCTCACAGTCACCCTCTCACTCTATTCTCCAAACCACTGTGCAGTAAAATTAGGTTTTATGATTTTGGGTCATTGCAGCTTCCCGACTACTGTATACCAGGGATATATAAAAAGTTTGAGATACTTCTCCTCAAACCACCCTAATATGTGAGCTTGCAGTAAGTCTAGAAATGACAGCATCTATTATTGTACTTCTTTTTTTAAGAGGCACAGTTTGCCACATCTGTGTTTTTAATTCTTAATGCCACAGCATTTTGGAAAATGTTAAAGAGGGAGTTTAAATGACAGAGAATGCATTTTAAAGAAATAATTTAAGTAAAGAAACAAACAAACAAACAGCAACTGAAATGTCCCTCAGCAACCCATTATAGTCATTTGGTAGAATCTGGATTTCTGGGGGAAGGGGAGGAAACAGACATGATGGATGTATGGGGAGACTCATCTTAACACTCTCAGCAGGGGTGCCAGATAATGCGGGCCACTTAGTAACTGCACAGGAAGGGAGGACATGACTATTTTGTTTTGTTTTTTTCCTGCACAGCCTGTTATTTACAAAATGTGAATGCCAGATCTCCATCTGTTTAAAGCCAAATTACAGCAGCGCTGTGCATAATTCCTCTGCATTCAGAGAGATTTTCATTTTGAATATATTATCATGCATCTGTAAATGTACATAGATGTGTAAAAGATTTCAGCTTAAAGAATTAGAGAACAACATTTTTTTTTCCTGCAAATGCTGGCTGTTTTCTCTTTGTCTTCATTTTCTCTCTCTGTCTCAGTATCTCTCAGGGCTATGTCTGTCCAAGCAGTGGTAGAGTTGACATTTACCCCTCCTGTAGACAAAGAGCGCTGGCAGAGTGAATGGGGAATGGAGGGAGTAGCCGGCAACTCCGGGGCACAGGCCAGATGGATTAACTTGAAAGGCATGGCATTGTAAACCAAATTCAAATTAATCCTTTTTTTGTGTCCCTTGATGGAACAATGGTTCTTTCCTGGGCCTCAGAGAGACATTGACGCTGAGGGCAGAGTCAGACCTTCACCATATCCGACACTCTTTTCACATCACTGCTCTCAATTACCTGCCATAGAAATAAGGCACTTTCTCGACACTGGAAAAATCGCCACTCGCGATTCAAGGCAAAACCCATAGACTGAATATATTTGAATATTAATTTATGAATCACACCTTATAGTAAATATGCACCTCTGGAAACTGGTGTCATTATGTGCCCAGTATATATGAATTTCTTCTGGGTCTGACTGGCATCATTAATGCAAACGCCGTGTCAGGATTTCCATATAAAATAGTTCTCAGACTAGATGGCTCTGTCCAGTTTTTTTGGGGCTGTTCTGTTTGCCTTGTGGCCCTGACTAGCTGACACAGCCTAACAAATAAAAATGAACTCCAAACCCCCCCCCTTTGCAGGACAAAATCCCTGAACCCCCCCAACCCGACCCCCACATCACCTAAACCTCCGGATTTTACCACTGTTCAACCAATATTTTTTTGACTAGCCTCACCATCATTATTGTAAGAATGTCCCTGTCTGCCAGCTTTTCTCTGTTTTCATTGTGTTTCTCGATGACCCATGCTGTTTCATATTTTATTTCCCTCAGACATTTTTATGGGAAAGTCTGTTGGTAAATCACTATTAAATTCCTTTTGGAACTGCTTCTTAATTCTTTCTTCCCCCTTCTTATTTGTGTGTGTGCGCCTTTGTGTGTGCGTAATACGCAGCAGAAGTAGGACAAGAGGTCCCACTGTTACAGCTTGTATTATTTGACGCAGCCATTCATTAATTATCTTCCCCGCGCAGTCTTCCTTATCGCTCATTGTTCCCTTTTTTTTGTTTTTGCTTCCAGCACCTTGTTCCACACTGTTCTAATCCCAGCTCTTTGTTAAATCATTTGCCCATCCAATATCCTTGGGAATCTTTGAAAGAATAGAACGAGCACAGTACATGCTACGTATTAAAAGTGTATGGATCTCACTCGTGCTGCTGTGACATCTAGGAAAATGGAGAATGTGTGGACTAAAAGTTTAAAACCTTTAGTGAGATAAACGATGATTGTGTTTGCCAAGAGGTGGGACACATCCAGCACAGAATAGATTGCTGGCTGTCTCTCTCTTTTTTTTTTTCTTTACACATCCGTCCCTGAGGTTGTTTGTTGCAGACTGGCTTGGAGGACAGATTTATGTTGTGTTTAAGTTGGACAGAAATGTTTTGACTTTATCACCAAAGTCACCAAAGAGCCTGTACTCTCAGGGCACGAACACACACTCAGAGAGACACCTCAAACTCCTGAATGTCACACACACTTTGGCTCCACTGCCCTACTCTGTTGATGGTGGACTAAATGATCCATAGCGGTGTATATGGACCGCACCTCCTCTCATTGGTCACAGACACTTGCTTTTTATTGAATCCACCAGGTTAGTCCATACAAATGTTGACTCATAGATTGGCATCATTGCCTGTGAATGCAGTAGGGTTTATTGCAGCGTCATACAAAGGGACACCCTTTGTCCTTCTCAAGCCCTTCCTGAAAACATTTTTAGTTTTCTCTTCTTATGTATTAAGGCTGATTTATAGTTGTGAGTAGGCTCTATGCAGAGTCAAGTGGCCTACGCTGTTGTGATCATTTATACTTGTGCAGTGGTCTGCGTCACTCTGCAGTTACATCTCCAGTATGCAAGTTGGTGGTGGTGTTTCTATAAAGTGCTGTAAAGTTTGATTGATTTAAAACACACCTAAAGCACACCTATAGTAACAGTATTAAGCCCGAGTACAAAATTCAGCTCCACTGCAACTTGCAAGTTTCATACGTCTTTTGCTAGACACATTTCCCTCAAAAATACATGCTAATCTCATTAGCATAGGTCTATGGCATTTTACATTACATGAATTAGCCCAGGGGCTAGCAGAGTTTTTCTCTACTCAAATGAAGCATGGAACAACAGCAACTTTTGACATAGTCACCATTTCAAAATTTGGCTCTGTTATTACTCATAAGGGTCACCGACAAAACAGTTATCTTATACTGGACACGTTTCCCCACATATACAACATACTGGCGTTATAAGTATAAGCCTATGACATTTTACATTGATTAGCGTGGTGGCTAGCAGACTTTCTTTTACTCATAAGAAGCCAGGATAAATGAAACACAGGGCTTAAAATGATTATTTGTTGGGGCTTTTCTGTCTTAACAATTTATTATTTCCTATCTGTGAAGTAAAAGCTTTCTTTTAACTGGCAAAAATAGTTTTCAACTCACAAAAATATACAGGTGGTATGTGTTGCTGGGACGTGTAGCTACATTTCTGGGTCGTTTCACTTCTGCACGTCAGACTACAGCGTAGGGTACCTGTCTACACAGAGTCTATGTCATATGTATGGTGTTGATTCAGTGCAGAGGTTTAAATCCTGCTTTGGACTGTCAATCCTCAGCTGCTGTGCCCCTCCACTCTGGAGCCATTTTCTGAAGTTCTGTCCCAGAGGTGACCCCTCTGGCATCCACCGCCACGGCCTATGTGGCATTACGCTAAACCTCAAATGGTTTACTCACAGAGCTATTAATAAAAACCTTCACTGACAAGCACATCAGCGACAGACAGCAAGAATGCCGGACGGTCGGTTATAGACAGAAAGGCACATGGGGGAGAATTATAGTCAGTGGGAGACTGAAAGTATGCTGAAATCTGTTTGTGGAACAGGGTGTGTGGGGGAAACATTGATATTTGTGCCCCTGCTGAGCTCCGGGTGCTGTGATGAATGGCGCTGTATAGCATTTTACTGCCCTGCGCATTCCTGTGTCTAGGCTGTTTACTGTTACCACACCTCACTCCTCTGTGTGTAGTGGTAACCAGCAGGGTAACACATGGTGCTGTCTATGCCAGGAACATTGCCCCAGCGTAGTTATTCTGACCCTGCTTCAAACCTTATTCACTCCACTGCCCTCAGTAGTCACATACCAGTGGCATAGCTTCATTGCATAAAGCTCAAGAGATCTGAAGTGCAGAAAACAAAACAGCGTTGCAGCTGTAGAAGGGAATCAATGGACACAATTGTGGACATGACAGAGGGATTTAATGTCGAGCGGCATTTTAAACCATTAGCTACCGTCTCTTGTCTTGTTAACCATCCATGTTGCACAGCTGTATGTTTTTTTTTTTCTTTGTGTCAGATAGATTCCATGGCTTGTTAAAGCAGGATTTAGTGTCAGTAAATCCACATTAGCTGCAGGACGGACAGTGGCCTCTCTTAACTGTAATTAGACAGGCAGTCTGCTCCAGCTCAGTCCCTTCAAGACCAGCCAGACATGACTTCCATCATAATGTGTGGACATTTGTTGATCAGTTGGGGACAGGTGGGGATGTCAACATGACCTTCAGGGTGCCTGTGTGTGTGTGTGTGTGTGTGTGTGTGTGTGTGTGTGTGTGTGTGTGTGCGCTTCTCTTAGGAGTCCTTTGACTTGGATCTCTGGCTGCATAGAGGGCCTGTTGTCTCGTTAGTGAAATGTTGATGGTTCAGATGTTAAGTGAAGGACATTAGCTGGTCTGTCCACTCTTCAGCCTCTCTAAAGGACAACAGCTCCAGTCAGGATGCTTTCACCTGCTAAATGACACTGTTAGCCAAGCGTCAACTTGCTGTTGTGGGGAATGCCAGTTTGAGAGACACATCCCCTCCTTTAGCCAGTTTACAATCTTGGCGCCATCTTGGCATGTCCCCCAGTCAACATTTGTGGGAAGAAAGAGGAAATTCAGCGTTCAGTGACAACTGTGAAATCATCTGAGATGGAGGTAAAGTGGAGGATTAGGCTGGGATCGGGCCAGAGGAGTGCACAGTGACTCAGGGAGACAGGGAGAGAGAGAGATGGAGGAGGAACGGTTCCCAGCAAAATGCACTGAATAGATTTTTAGAGCCTCTGTAATTGTCTTTCTCTTTGTCTGCTGTTCTGGAAAACCACCCACTCCTCCTCCTCGCCTTTTCTTTTTCCCTCGCATTGAAGTTCTTTCAGCTTTGTAGCGCTTGTGCTGAAATCCTATAGGTGATAACCAATAATACAATCGTTAATACTTTTTTGTTGCGGAGACATTTTGCTGATCCCTATCTAACTCTGAATAATGTGACTCTCTTATGCAGTTTCACTTTAATTTGTTTTAATCTTTGTTATGTTATCTCCCCACTGTCACACTGAACTATTTCTGGCTGCTTTCTTTATTGTGTCTTTTCGAGTTGTTTATCTCCCTGCCGGCCTTTTCACAGATGCCACGATATGTGCGGCAATGCGTTGTGACACACAACACTCTTTCAAGCTGCTCTCTTCTCCCCTCTCACCTGTCTGTTCCTGTTTCTTCACAACATCCCCTTCATGCAGCCGTTACCCAGGTTGCTTCCCTCAGAATTCATTCCAACTTCCTTTCTGTGACACACATAAAGGGGTTTCTTTGGAGCTATTAGCCCACCAATATAGCCTGCTTTCATTTCATTCTCCCCTCACCTTCTTTCTCCCTTTCTCAAACCTTCTGTCCATCATCTGTCCAGTCCCCCTTTTAGGTTTTCCTCTGCCCTAGTGTCCCTCTCCTCCCTCGGACGTAGGGTTTCTTGATTCCTGTTGGCATCTAGCAGCGGTAAAGTTGCTTCCTTTCCTTCCAGCTCGACTCCACTGGATGACTGGAGCCCTTGTTAAGGTGTTGTTGTGGTTGTTGGCCCAAGCTGTTTCTCAAGGGGCTCCTTCAGCTTGTCTCTCCTCCCTGAGTGTCCCTGGCCCCTGGCCCCCAACTCCCACTCCCCTTGCCACACAAAGCTGCTGTCAGTTCGCAGGCCACATGTGTCAGGCCTCAAGCCCTTATTTAAGACCCAGGCCCTGCCTAGGCGTCACTGTTCCAGCAACAGTGAGGGCACCATGAAAGAGAGGGTGTAGGCAGCTATTCAGAAGCCCGGAAAGACACAGAGGAAGGCTGGACAAGAAGAAGTGATGGAAATAAAGCAAAAGCACTCTCATTGGAACAATTGCTCTCAGCCCAACTGACACTGTGAACTCTTAAAAAAAAAAAAGTACTGTGTGTGTGAAGAGGTAGAGTGACTATTCACCCACACAGAGTGCCCCCAGTTCATAAGGCTTTATAAAAAAAAGTGTGAATATGGTAGTTTGGCTGGAGGGGACAGTGGAGCTCAGCCAGACCCATGCACAACAGCCTCTCTGTTAGGCTTTCTCTCTCTCAACAGCGCAGGAGCCCAGACACATTAACAAATACAAGCCTCCAATAAAACACCACCGCTGGACAATGTTCCCCCAGCTCTGCCAGTGGTCTGATAGGCTGTATATGAGGCACAGAAAAGCCATGTCATTCATTCCATTTCAGTGTGTTCTGGGCTCTGTTTTACTCTATTAGGCTTTGGTTAAATAGTGATGACTCCTTCCATATCTGAGAGTGCCAGTGATTTTATTTTATTATTGTTTAAACACATACTGCATTCAGCCATTAGGCTATGTGCATTACTGTTTATTGGTTGCCTGCTAACACTGTTTCTGTGGCGATTTGTCACAGTGGCTCTGGAGCTGCTCAACAATTTAGGGATGTTTTGAGGCGACATTGTCTTTAAATAGTACAGAGAGACTAACCAGGTAGAGACAACTGAGCCTGTCAACAGATCCTTAAAGTCTCCGTGTTGGGGGTCAAAGCAGACAGCAGCTCTAATTGACAATCAGTGATGAGTGTCTAAACAGAGTGTTATTACAGGGCTCCAAGGGCCTTGATCAGCCAGTGTGGAGAGACGGGCGGACCAGAGGGGGGCAGGGAGGAGGAGAACAGGATGGTCAAGCCATAAACATAATTGTCCTTTGGCTTCATTGGGAAGACTGCCACTTAATCTTTAAGACTGCTGTAGCTTCGCACGGCACAAAGGGAAAAAGAAATACTGTGGTCCAAATGATAGAGGTTATGGTTATGTCTGACCCTTGGATGTGTATACGGACTGGATTCTGTCTCTGTTCTCGCCCTCAGAGGAGTGCTATAGCGTGGGTGGTGGGCAGGATAATGATGGTTTCCACAGCCGTAAAGGAAAAGAACAACGTCCATCTTAGTTACGGGAGCAGAACCAGCGGCAGTTTGTGGACAGAAACAAGCGCAGACACAGACAGAGTAAAAAGGGGACAGGGCAAATTAACGTTTTTGCCAAGACCCAATTTGACTAGTCGTTAAAGTTTCCTCGCTGTGGTCAGGAGGCAATATTGGGCATGAAAGGTTTGAATTAAAATGTCTAACATGAGTGCTGCTAGATGTTTGCGGATAATACCTATAATGGTAGGCATTTTCAGTGGCATATTAGTATTTTTTGTGATTTCACATTTCATTACTTCCCAAACCCATAATAATAAATCGTGAGCTTCATGAGGTTTGAATGTGGCTACAATGCCAACCACTCTTTTTTCTCATGGTGTATACTTTCATTTTTTTTGTCTTGTTTCCAGCGCACCAACTGCGTTCTACACTATGACATACAATGTAGATACACAGCATTGCTCACACAGAAATCTTCATGTTGGATGCATGTGTTGGATCTTCTCTGCTGGCAGGTATTTCCGCACAAAGCCTCCCTTGTTGCCTTCCATTATCCTCTTTTAATTAGTGTATCTCCCAGGGCACATAGTGTGGAGTAATTAAGGGCTAATTGCACCTAAGGTCAGTGGATTTATTTCACTTATCTGTTCATTTATTTTGTAATCAGCCTCTTTTTAAAGGCAATTTTATCTCCGTCACTGTTTGGCATAGTCCTCCTCTCCTCACCTCCTCTGCAACAAAACACTTTCTCAGCCTCATATGTTGAGCGGAGGTGGTGATGGCCCCGAGGAGGAAGCCAGTGACACGTAAAAGTGTTGCCACTAGCCGGGAAGGCCTGAGGGTCCTTGTGCTCCTTGTGGGCCGGTGTAAAGTGGCTGGCTGCCTCAGGACTCGCAGTCTCTAGAGGTGGTTTAGGGGTGCTGATGGCATGTTGGGTGTAAACAGTGGTGTGCTCCCAGTGCTGGCAGGGGTCACTGCCTAACGGAGCTGCTAACATATTCTTGCTTGGTTCAACAGATTGTCCCTTCCTCCTCATATTAATCTTTTGTAGGTGAACAGATTTATTTTGCCTCCTGGTTTCCTTTTTATCAAGCAGCTCTTTTGTCCATGCCAGATGAGGAGACGGTCCCTGTGATCCCCACTGTTCCCCGGGCTGAGTGCTTCACTGTGGCTTCATGTTCAGATTTTTAGTCCTTTATTAGTACATCCATGAAACATAATCATACAAATATACACATGTGTCCTTGCACACGCAGGTGTACACACAAAATCTCATTCATAAAGGAATGGCCAAACAGACAACCCACATGCCCTTGCACGTCGACAGTCAGTAGGGTTTCTGCCCAGCATGTGTTCAGTAGCCCACCTTGCCTCTGTCATGTTTTCCATATTGAAGTGCTAGTGTGGTGGGCTCCTGCTGGTAGCAGGGTAGGGGCCCTGTCCCAGGGCTGTGCATGTGGGCCTAATCCCCTCATTAACTCAGCCAGTACTGGGCGCAGATGGCAGGTTGGCACTGAAACAGGGTGCACACCCCCTGTCTTTCTACTGCTGTCAGACCCTGAGATCTCCCTAACTAGTATATGCTCATTACTGTTAATGGATCGCTGTTGCTTTGTCTTGACCACACTCGTGTGTATTAAGAGTGCGCATTAGGGTACGTGCGTGTGTGTATGTGTACATGTTTTCTGTTCCTGTTTTTTCATCAAGGGTGTTGACTCTGTTCAGTTCAGTTGTCTGTTTAATGAAGACTGATGAAAGATGTGATTTGTACAGGGCAGTTGCTTCAGCTGTCACTTACAACACTTTTTCTAATGCCCATCTGTACGGTAAATACTGCAGCTGCCCATCTTATATTTATGATATGACAGGGAAAATGGAGAATTATGAAACATAACATGATGTTTTCTAACACAGACTGAAAAGGGAGCGGTCTCACACATGTAGTGCGCATACATACACCAGGTTTTTTACTCCTTTCCCTCTGTCTCTCCATGATAGATTATTGGAAACTCTACTTTCATGTACTCAACTCTCTGAAGTGCCTATAGTCCCCATGATTATCGGAGGTCCTAAAAGACATTTACAAGGCTCTCAGCAAAACTGACTCTGCCAGCCCATGAAATAACAAACTGTTTAAAATGTTCTTGTAAATTTTCCGCCAACAGGCTGGGGGAAAATATGAGCAAACTGACAATCTAGACAGCACTTGAGGTGCTAGGAGCTATTGCACTGACAAAAACCAGAAACCCTTCCCTCCTTTGAGAACGTGCATTTGTCGGCACTGCGCCACGGGGTGTATGGGCTGGCACAGAAGTTTAAATATAGCATGTGTTTACAAAATGTCCAATAGCACTTTTTCATTTGCTTATTTCCAACAGTGGCCTTGACAGAATTTATTTCACTAATTCCATTTTCCTGTAATAATAACCCAGAGTGGTGCTGAATGTGGCTGAAAATTAACTTTTATTATAAGAGAGTGGAACAGATATATAGTGCTGGACTCGGGCCAATCATGGACAGATGAAAGATTGGTGTGTGTGTGTGTGTGATTCTGAGTGTGTGTTTGACTCTTTGAGTATGTGTGTGTGTCTGTGGAGGTCATTCTGGGCTTCCTGTTGACAGCTGCAGGCTGTGGGCAGATTTACTCCGTGGCAGATGCTGCTGAGGGACACAACTCGGTCTTAAGTTTATGTTGTACCATTTGGCTGCATCTATTTACGGACTGGGACTTTACATTGTGAATGGGTAGACTAAGCAAAGCTGCTTTTAGTAGTAAAAATGTCTTGACAATGCATGCTTTGCACGTGTTTGGCTGTGTGTGTGTGATGGTCTGTTCAGGTAGTAGTTGTTAGCTTGGTTGGACACCCTCATTACCAGACATGCACAGGAAGGCACGGTTGATTTCCCTCTACAATAGGGCACGTTGGGTCTTGAAAAAATCCACAATAGACTCACTGTGACATCCTGGTGCCTCCTTTCATCTTCTCCTTCCTCCTGTCCATGCCTCCTTCCATGCTGCAGTTCTGCTCAATGTCTTTACAATGTGATGTCACATGTAATTTGTATCCCTGCCTGAGATTTTGTGAAAGAGGATAAATCTGGATATTCTCAGTGGGTGAGTGAGCATGGCCACGGCTCTGAATCTGGTCAAGTATGTCAAAGACTGGTACCAAATCATTGTCCCTTGAGATAGCAGGAATGGTCTGGCTTTCGTCATGTAAATATCAAAGTCCGTTCGTGTTGGAGGGCCCTCGTCCAACTGTAAGGGAACTTTAGATAGATAGAAAACCAGAGAAAGTAGTCATTATCTGTCCTGTGCAAAGCCTCCATCATCTCGGCTTTTTTTAAAGAAACACTCACTGCTTTGGGTCTCACAATGAGCCAGCTGAGTGACTTATGGATTTGTGCTGTGTGTGTTGGCAGTCCGAGATCAGGGGCCCAAATCCAAACAAAGCACATGACCTTGACCAAAAAGTCAAACATGGCTTGGTCACCAGAGGACCAAACGTGGAAATACTGTAGGTTTATCTGGTTCACGATAAAAAAAAAAAAAAAATGTGCATGCTGCAAGCAATTCCCCAGACCAAATAGGAAGGCAGATAGCTGATAGAGGGGGAAAGAGTTTCAAATGATAGCTAGGTATTTTGTAAAGCATTGGAAATGTTTTTTGTATGTTCCACTACTTTCCTTTGCTTTCCTCTCCTCTCCCCAGACACATAAATAGCCTGCCAAACAACTGAGCAGGTTAGGCCTTGCTTTGAGCAATGAACACAGATTCAGTTTCATTGCTCAAACATTTACCATTTTGTTTGCTATGTATCAGCCTGCAGTTTGACAAAGGCAGCCATTGTACCAGAGGGAACATTTTTGGCTTTTCTTTTCCTTGTAAAGGCTTCAGTGCTGCATAGTGGAAAGGGGGCTACACGACAGATAAGTTTCACTTTATGCCCACAACAATCATGGCTCTATTGTTCGAACGAGGCGGTTTTGTTTGCAAGTCCTTGTCAGGGAAACAGATGAAAAGGAGAAACAAGTTGATTGCATGTTACTCTAAGCCAACAAGACACATGCCAGCGTTTGCTGTGTTTTCTTCTGCTACTGTCTAGGTTTAATTCCAGCGTCTTGGCTTGTTCAACACTTGCTTTATTTTTAGACTTCAGGTTATGCCAGCCAAATCACACATTGGTGGCTTCATATAGCAGTGAATGAAAACTGGAAAACTGAAACATATATTCCTGGTAATATTGCCAGGAAAATGTCAGTGAACTGTAGATAGCATGCTTATGTTTAACAAGCTGGCCAGTTTGAGGTGCTTTACTGTATCACGATCTGGTGAGTGTAGCTCCTTTTGGATGGAATACTTGAGGCTTCTGTTTAAAAAAAAAAAAAAGACTGTTTGTGTCTCTATTAGTCACTTCCTGTGAGCAGGGAGTGTTCACATATGAATCTTACTCTGATAACTAGATTTACAGGGCCTTTGTTGAAATGGGAGACTTTTTTTCTTATAATTCTGTTAGATAGACTCACATAATGAATTGTCTGGTACAACTTTAAGCAGATGTTTCCATTTAAGCTGTTGGTACTCCAATAAAAATCTGATTTATATTATTTTGTGGTCTGTGCATATGGTGTAAGCATGCAAATATTACCCAATGTCTCCATGGAGACCATTTGAGTTTCATCTTTCAATGGACGTGTAAACTATCTGAATCATCCAGTTACGGTCAACATGCTCTTGAACTAATGACCTTTATATATGGAATGAAAAACCTGCAGCGTATCTGTGAATCTCTATTTTGAATATCAGTTTTTAAGTGCTGGCATGTTTGTTGTACTGTGGTTCCAACTGGAGAGACAGGGACAGGCTTAATGAGAGCCAGACTGTTTTCTGTGAGCCCCGTGGGGTTAGTCGTGTTGACGAACAATATCCTGGCCCCCTTGGTCCATGGCTCCTAAGTGCCTCTCAGCTACATGACCTCCTTTTCTCTCAGCATCACTCCGTCATCAAACTACTTACACTGGTCCCCCACTATGACAGCTGTCCTTTCATCAAACATGGCCCTTTCAGATAGATGAAGTCTGAATAACAGTGACATGGCTTTGTTGACAAGAGTCAGGATGAATGATTTTGGCTGCCACTTTGGAGATCTAGGTTGTATTAGGCAGCTTCAGGGTCTTTTTGTGATCCCCTCTATTTTTTATCCGATTGAAGTCAAAGCTCTTTCAGCCCCAAGTTGAACCATCTATCCATCTGCCTAGATTCAGGACTCTGAACGACAATCATAAACAGGACGTGAGGTCATCTTCTTCATGAGTCAGGCTGGAAAGTACCACAGTGTCAACTCTTCACCACCTCTGCCTTCTCTTTATCACCCATTGGCTCCTTATCAGCATAGAGTGGCTCCAATATTGACCTTGTGGGAGAGGCTCCCGGCCTTGCCCTCAGCACAGTGATTGTTGGCCATTGTTTGCCATTCTTTACTGATCTTAAGAAATCGATTAGACCATTTGCTGAGTCCGTGGGCAGAGGTTAAGTGTCCTAATGCCGGCTTGATTAATGCATGACGGTGGAAACAGAGATGCCCTTTGAACACATGACTAACAAGTAGGATACAACCCAGAATTTTTCAGACATGGGTTTACTGCTGCGTGATATATTTTGCCTCCAGTTTGTAACTCGGAATAACTTCTTCAGTTGGAGAAAGAGTTCTTCTTTCCTGTTTCCCTGAGTTGTCTCCAAAGAGGTGTCAGGGCACTTGTCAGGGGATGCTGTCTTTTACCATCATCCCCCTGGAGTCCAGCTCCTCTATTTTTCATCATAATCAGGATATGTAGTTTCCACATACTGACAACTCAGACAGAACGATTGGATGCACAATGAGACACCCTGGCAAGAAATGCCAGATATGAGGAAACAAAAGACAGTAGAGTAAGTCTGTGTGTTTAATGAAATGAATAAATCCCCCTAAGGAGAGCACTGTATATGGGTGTGTTCGAAGAAGCACCCTGTAGCTCTGTCAGTAATATTGGTTCTGGTGTGTTTTTGTGCCTGTAGCTGTATCTAGCACTATAACCTTCTCACAATAATAAGTTTGGAATAGCTGTTTGCTGCAAAACTAAGAAAAGTTGTCGACTTAGTGGGTGTATGATTGGATTCTTTGTCCTCCCAAGATTGTCTATAATATCTGTCTCTGGAAATCTTTTTTCTGAGTGTTTCTGTGATTGGAGTGCTGTGGACCATCCCTTTATGTGAAAGGGGAAAAAAGGGAAATTTGGATCGGCTCATACCACAGAAACGATACACTTGGCCGGCTTATTGATTTCCCCCTTCCCTACCTCCCTTGCCCCTCCTCTCTACCCATCCATCCATCCATCCCTCTTTCCCTATCCAATAGCCTGCTGATGAGCCCGCTCCCCACAGACCCGCCGCCAGCCACAGTCAGTCAGGGTTCTCTCCGTCCATCTCTAGCCCTGCTAGGCAGAAGATTTCTCCCGAGGCCAAGGGGAACAAGGCATATTCTGTTACAGCCAGCGCAGGAGAAAGAAAAACGCACTGTTACTAGATATGAGTGAAATCAAATCTGTTTGACTTGCCCGGCAGCTATGACCATTTTCCATGCAGACAGAGAATGTCAGGATTGAGTGAACGGAATGCAGTTACTCACAGCGCACCTGACAGATTTATAGGACTGTCAGTATTTAAAGTAGATCTGATAAAGAATTTTATTTTGTTAAGAATCTTATTTCCTTGGTGAGCATGGTAAGGAAATGAGTGCTAGAAACAGATACTCCGAGGTGTTCAATATAGATCATATTTTAGTGCGTCATTTTCCTACTTTCTTCCCCCCCCATCAGGCTGCTCTTGTTGCACCTTCATATATGCAGGAGTGATACTGCCTGGTGCATGGTCCCTTCTTCATGCTGTGGGTGTCCCATATCTTGCCGAATGTGTGCAATAAATGGATGCAGAGCAGAGGGGAGAGTGCGCTCACTCTGAAGCTGCTCTCAGATGTCTAAACTAACATTCAGCCTGCTCTTCAAAGGCCTGTGGGCGTTGACACACTGCCCTCCTTTGTGTTAGCGTGTATCTGAGTAAATTGAAATTGAGGAGTGAAAGACGGGGCAGAGAAAACAATGGGCTATAAACAAACCTCGAGTCAGGCTCCATAACAGCTGGTGGTGTCTTGTGAGGCTCCGGTGTTTGCTCCAGCAGTGTGACAGATGTACTGTAAGCCCCTTTGCTGCTTTTATTGTCTGTGTGTTTTGTGTCTTGTGTGTTTGCGTGTGTGTGTGTGTGTGTGTGTGTGTGTGTGTGTGTGTGTGTGAGTGGTTGAACGAGTATGGTAAGAAGGAAGAAAAGGGGAACATTCCTGAGGAAGAGCGTGGCAGATCAAGCCNGTGTGTGTGTGTGTGTGTGTGTCTGAGTGGTTGAACGAGTATGGTAAGAAGGAAGAAAAGGGGAACATTCCTGAGGAAGAGCGTGGCAGATCAAGCCATTATGTGCACTTCACTGACCGCCTTTGGCTGAATCAAATCAAAAAAATGATGTCTCTCTCTTTCTCTCTCTTTCTTTATGACTCTCACATTTTCTTTCTATCTCACACACTTGGACACACACACATGCACACGCACACATGCACACAGTCAGCCAGTAAGTATGCAGCAGCCAAACAGGGGACCTTTTGCTAATGAGAGCGTGTAGCACAATTACAGCTTCTTTGCTCAGTGGCTCAGGTTTGACAGAGTCCCACTCTAAGGCAGTCTTCCCTTTTTTCCACCCACCAACATGATGCTGGATAGCTGGCAGCTACACTAATTGGATGGTACTGTATTTGCGTGGAGCTCGCTGTCCCTCCATAGCCCTTCATCTGGGCAGATGCTGCGGATACAGTGGATGTTAATGTGAGATGCCGCAACCTTCATCATCTGGTATCAGTCACTCTGTAATTGGAGCAGCCCTGGTGGTTCGTTGTAGCCTTCCCAGGCCCTGTTATAACCCCACCCATGCTCTAATGGTGGATGGGGCTCTCCATTCTCAACCATGTGTGGAGGAAGATTCTTGGAGGAGGAGAAGAAGGGGAAAAGGGAGGGATGGTACCCGTCTGGTTGCCAGGCTGCTCACCCCTTCAGTGCCTCCCCGAATCCACCACTGCTACCCAACCCCCACTTTTTCTACCACTAAAATGATGATGGATTGATCTCAACCAGCGGAAATGACTTTTTTAACGCCCACATTTTTTGGTTGCACATAGATGGGGGCTGGGGTTTAACAAAGGTAAAATTTACCCATTAAACTTCCCCAAAACCAAAAAAAAAAGTATTTTGATATATGTGTCCTTGCATTTGGTTGTGGGCACATGTTTGTGAACACATGTGCATAACACCACGTGTGTGCGGGTGCATTTCTGTGTGTGTGCGCTTTATAAAAGGCAGCTTGTGGAGCTAATTAAAAGGCCTTGTGTAGGACAGAACCATTCATCTTAGTGATGGGCCCAAGCTGTCACTTAACCCACAGTCCTGTGGGGGAATGAACTGCAGTTGCAGGAGTAAAGGACACAACACACACACTCTTTCTCCTCCTCACCATCTCGAACATCTGTATGTTAGGGTTGAATATGCATCTAGTTTTTAATCTGTTGTTTTATGTTAAAATATTCAGATGAGTGGTGTGTCTTCTGCCCCTCTCTTCTTTGCCACTTGTCCATGATGGAAAGAAATCCCCTCCTCCTGTCAACCATCCCCCTCTAAAGGTGACAAGAACAGTTAATGTTGAGATGTGCTCCCTTTGACGGAGGGTTTAAGATATGCAGAAGCCTCCCTCTAGATTTTCTGTGCTCAGCAGGGTTTTTGGATCACAGGGCAATTTTATTAGCTGTGATGGGGCCGACAAAGAATGCTGGCAATGGAATTTGCAATTGATGCCTTTTTAGTATGCATCTCAGGCCTGCATATCCTTTGGCCTTCCTTGCTTGCCCCCTGCCCCCTGCTCCATGGGTGAACCCAAGTTGCCTGTCCCCTTGCCCTCTCATTACCACCACAAGCCCAGGGGTGCTGCCAGGGCACGGAGAGGTTAGGCAGCTGGGTCAGGGCACAATGGTATATGGTTAAAAATCGCACATCACATTTTCATGGATGAGCAAACTTAATGCTGTCTGTTATTGATTATGGATGATGAAATTGATTGAGCTCTGCCGGAATAACATTGTCAGTGTGTATGTGCAGGGTAACTGCATTCATGTGCAACTGTAGTGTTAGAATGTGCAGTCTTATTTCAGACTTCTGGTTGACTGGTTGATCATGACCAAGTGGCAACCTCTGGGGCTAAAAAAAAATTGGGCCAATGCAGAAATGCCAAAAACTAAATTTTCTTGAATGGCCACTTGAGGTTGGCTCCAAGAGTGTGTCAGTCCTTATGCACTCATGTTAAAATGTCCGACTTTACAGCAGAAATACACGTTTACAGCCTGGTACAAAGAAAAAGTCTGATTTAGCATTTTGTTGAACTAAAAGACCCTCTGAGGAGTCAGATATTCAGTTTTCCATAAGTGCATTATGTTTTAAATGTTTTAAGCAGTTTTGTTCTTAGCAAAATCAGCATTACCATTAGTTTTATCGAAGTTAACTATAACTGTAAATGCACCGTGCTTACTAAGCTAGCAGCTAGCTTTTGGGTTATTTTCACCCTTGCGTCCAAATATGATCACGTCTGGCTCCAAAAACCAAGATGGCCAAACTCAAACCCAAAACAGGAGTTCACAAATGAATGGGTGATGTCATGGTGGCCACAGCCATTATTTTATAGAGTCTATGGTCATGACCAGCGGTAGGATACATACATTTATCACTCCATCAGTGGCAGCCAGTTCTCTCAGGGGGAATGGGCAAACACACAAATAGTTGCTGAGTTTGGTTTTCCAGAGCTTTTATTTTCTGGGACTACGGTTGAAGAGGCCTCACAGCAGTAAACAAGGATATATTTGCAGGGGTTATGGGTGAGAGGTAAGTGGCAATACATGCATGACCTGAACAGCACTGTGAAATATCCCTCAACACATGTGTTAGGGGACCGACACAACAGTGAAATGTTTGGTGATTTAAAGTCACTCTGGCATTTTGACTAATCGTTCTCTATGCATCAGGGTCATCCCAGGTCTGTCTGCCCTTTGCCCTGGACAGCCCTCCCACCAAGCAATACTAGTTCTTCTTCTGTTGTTGCGCCATTCGAGATCAAATTACAATAATTACATCCTCTGAAAGTTTTTGGCACATCGAGTACTGCCTAAATCCTCTAAATCCACTTGTGAACAGTAGGGTACAGACCATGCCTACTATTTGAATCAAAGCCCAGGGGGAGGGGAGGTGCCCGATATTTCACTTAGGCTTAGCATAGTGGGTATTGTCAAATGTGGTCTTACCAGCTTGGATCACAAGAGCAATGTCAGCATTCATCTCTCTTTATTCTTGGAAAAGGAACAATGCCTGAACCATCACCCTGCTCTGCCTCTGGCCTTTTGTTGGTGTTCTTTAGTGTGTTTGTGTGCATGTGCCGGGTATTTGTATGCTTGACAGTGTGTTGCAACACCTGCGGAGCACATAAAAGCAACATGTGTGTATGTGTGTGTGTTTTGTTTGTAGGGGATAGAGGTCGATCCCTGAGGGGGTCTGTTGCACTGAGACACGTAGGGAGCAAGGGGTCACTGGGAAGGGAGGGGAGGTAGGAACCCTCACCTCCACATGAACCTTTAACTAGTGAGAGACAAGTGAAGAGAGAGATGGGGGGGGGGCTGAGACTTGAGCTTGAACATACGTCTGCAGGGCCTTAGACAAATGATAGGGATTTCCTCTGCCTTACTGACCACGTCTGACTGTCTAAGCCCTTATCTTTTATCTGTCTGTCTGCTGTTGTGAGGAAGGGAAGTACCATCTAACTACCCAGCTTGATACCCATAGTTTAGAAATATGGTAAACAGAGATTGAGAAACAAAGTCAAAGAGATCAGAGAGAACATTGGCAGTAACACAGGTTGTCAGAGGATATGCCTTTTTATAGCTTTCTCTCCTCTTTAGGAGAAATTCCTAGGAAATGTTGGAAGGACATTTTCACAGTGAAAATGTGTTCCAGGAAATGAGGAAAAATTCTCATGGAGCTATGTTTTTTCTCTTTTTTTGCACAGCATACATTTACTATTCCAACTCTGTTAATGAGCAGGTGGAAAGCCAATAAATCTGAAAGTTGTAGCTCTTTAATTTGAACAGTTTGCTGTCAAAAAAAGCCTCTTTTTTTTTTTTTTCTAAAAATGAACCTGTTCAAATATGGGAGCTCTGTTAGATTGTTGGGTTGCTCATGGTGTGAACAGTGTGTGTGTGTGTATGTGTGTGCGAGCTGGAACTGTTAATGGAGTGAAGCAGCATGAATCTCTCCGCAGGGTAGGCCTAATGTCGACAATGCAGAAAGAGATATGGGCTTCAGTTGTGTGTGTGTGTGTGTGTGGGTGCGTGCATGTGTGTGTGTGTGCTGGTGGGTGATGGATGGACAGTGCCGGGGTTAAAGCGGGGTCACCCTGTTTGTTTTGTTGTGTTTAGGTTGAGATGGGGCGAAGAGGCCCTCAAAGCTTTACTTTGTGTTAATAAGGTCTGTTTGCCACACTTCATCACCATACCTCAAAGTCTGATGCGCTGTGTGTGCAACCTCTCCCCCTCCCTCTATATCTCTCACACACATTGCACACACTCCCAGATAAAACGGGGAGTGCTGAAAGATACTTAATCACTATCTTCAGGTAAGTGTGAATGATTGCACTTCCAAATAACTAATTGGTCCCCCTTGGTTGCAGTGAGCTGCATATCAGCAGTGTTCCACAGCACTTGACAGTCTCTTCATCTATCAGCAGAAGATCCTTGAGCTTCCCTGCCTGCCTGTTGTCGTGCCATTATTCCAAACTGTAATGTCTTACCTTCGGTGAAATCACTAAGTCTCCATTGGACAGGAGAAAAACACACTGATGGCCGATCCCACTGATGGGAGTAAATACAGGCTCATGGACCCTTTTATCCCGGCGTATCGTCTGTTTCATCACTAAGCTGTTTTTCCTGAGATATAAATAGGAGTGAAATCGGTCGCCAAGGTTGGCCTTGTGACCTGAGCTATCTTTACCAGGGCAGTATATGAGGGTCGTTTATCCATAATGGGATATAATTCATGCTTGCTACAGTAGGTGACCTGCTGTACAGTCTCAGTCACATAACTTACATTGGCAGGATTTGCGACAAGACGGTAAGTGGGAATTGCTGACCCATCATCATCAGCAGAATAGGGATGCGTCTGTGACTCGCTTTACCAAGGTTGATCTCCTCAATCTTGCTCTTTAAGCATGTCGATTTCATTTCTTGTTCCACTACGCTGCCGCCCGAATGCTCTACATTTTCAGCTGATGTTGAGATGTGCTTAACTGTCAGCTACATTAGTGAAGCTGGTCACTTGTCACAGTCTGTCAGCAGTTCCCAGGTGTGAATGTGACACACTGCATTTCTTAACATGTGTGCCCAGTCAATTTCCCCCAGATAAAGAAATGTTCTTGGGTTGTTAGATTATTCTAAAACCACCAATCAAAGGCTGGAGTGCTGTTCACCTGTGTGATGATGCTTCTGATCTCTGCTGTGCCCCCCTGTGCATGGGTGTCAGCTGCTGCTGTAATGAAACTAAATGTAATAGCCAAAGCCCTCACCTGGAACAAGAAAGATCACTGGGCCATATCCTCACTTTCACACTAGAGTGTCCTGACAAATAAACTCCATATATGTTAGCAGTGGTCCCCTGCAAACCCTGTCATATTTATCTTCTCAGCCTGACTTGGCTTATCTAGGTTCCAGCCTGTCAACCGTAGAGCATTATCATATAAAGGGATTCCACTTCGTAGTTTGTGAGCTGTGAGTAGAGCTATGTGTATCTGGCTTTTTCTGTGTATTGCATGAACACATGTTGGGTCTGTGAGTGTCCACATATAACAGATGATGTTTGTACTTGCATGTAGTTATGGGTTGTTGTTTTTTTGATAGCGAGATTCTTCATTCTCAGGTGGCCCACTGAAAGTCAAAAAGTCAGTTTGCAGTGTACTTCAGGGGATGTTTAGGTCCCCAGATTTAGCTGCAGAGTGAGTGCTCCTCACTTTCATGCTGCTCTCTGATACAGGCAGCTGCAGACCCAGACTCAGAGTGAGTCTGAGTGAGACAGAGGCAGCTGCCTTGGGAAGAGAGGCTTTGGCCGGTCAGGCTCCAAGATAATGTAACCCTCTGCTTAGAAGTGGTGAATTTACAGCTCACAACAGCTTAATATGATACAGTCTCTGGCTTTTTAAAGAAAAATATTCATGCGCATTTCTGATCCGTCGTTTGTGTATTTAGCACACATTAACTTTGAGGGCAAACTTGGCTTGTTCACTATATTACATGAGTCTCTGCCACCCTGAATGTCCTTCAAACTCACAAACTATATATGGAATATTCATATTGAACAGCTGAATCCAATTCGACAAACATAATTCAGTTGGGTACAGCCCTCCTTCATTTTAAATTTAAGCGAATTAGTGGACTCAGGCGAGATGAATCTGCATGACACTGCTTTTCTCCAGCCTGATTCACCTCCATCAGATGAATGGATATAGATACTATTAATTTGTCTGTGTCAACTTTGTGCACAAAGGCACCTGTTATCAGCACAGTCCTGCAGCCAAGTGGTAGCCGGACCGCTGGATTAATCCTCTCTTTATAACAAATCACCTCCCTCTTAACCTTTCAGAGGAGCTGGGAGGAGAGCGTGAAGGATGAGACAGGCAGAGATGATCACACAAGATGATAGTTTTGCTATTAATGAGCCCTGTGCTATTATCAGAAGTAATGACTTTTTCCACAGACATTAAGGTTTTTATTTATGTCTCGCTGCCTAGCTGCTATACCTGTAAACAGTCACCTGTTGGAAACAAAACGATCCATTTGTTGTGAAGAGTCTGAACCCTGCCATCAGGCCAGAATCTCTTTGTGTATTCGAGGCAGCGGTATTATGATAAAGTTCTTACAGAGAGAGAGACAGTTTTCTGAAGGATGAAAGCATTCCCGTCATATGTTTCCCTTGGGATGTGGTCGCTCTCAAAGCAGCCCTCCTGCCGACAGAGATTTGGGAGATTCCAGAAGGCCTTAAAATCTTGCAGAACATAAGGGAGGGCAATGAAAATACAACACGGGGAGAGACGTCCATAAGAAGCATAAATGTACGCTCATCAAAGTGAATATTTCCTCTATTTCCTGTCTTTTCATCTTTTATGTATTTCCTCTGACAAAACACTTCTTTTAGGCCTCATTCTCCGACAGATATGTTACTGATAATTAGGCTTACAATAAAAAAGCACCAGACATTTGAGGATATCCCCCTTTTGAAAATGTCTTTTCAAGGGAAACTTTCTGTGACTTTTCCTCTTGAGATAAAAGTCAAAGGAGCAACTGACAACTTCATATCTGCCTGTGAGTTCTTCCTCCGTCCTCTCTCTCCTATTTAACTTGCTTGTCTTTCCACATGTTTCTCCGCACCTACTCATTTCGAAGCTCTGCCCTGTCATTACCTGGGACAGAGGTGGGTTCATGGTGCATTTTGCACTCTGTAGTTTCCCTTCCTTCCTCTCCTATTTGCCCCGCATGCAAATAATCATCATGCTGGAGGAGCTCTGCTTCAGGTTATCTGCTCTCTGGTCTTATGTTCTCTTTTCTCGCCACTGCTCCTTCAGTGAGGCAGGCAGACACAGCCGGGAGCAAATGGTATTTACACTTATCTGTGTGCTGTTCACCATGAGCGGTTGCATTGCATAGTCTGGTTACATGAATAGAAGCAGTCAATGCTCTGCAGACTGGAAGGGCATTCTTCTGCTCACGTAGATATGGTCCACATATGATACAGGAGTGCTCAGGCTGCTAACTGCTCAGTCAGATGTAATTACTGTGTGATTAATGACTGGTTTGAGGCAAGTCTTAATGCAAGTGTTCTACTTTTGTAGCGTGCTGTTAGAAAAGGCTTTGAGAGTTAGTGTTTGGTTTTGTTCAGAGTCTGACATGTCCTTGTCTAAAGGTGAGAGTTCATGACTTTAAATATACAGGTCAGTGCGGGGCGTTCTTTTTTCACACTTTGACGCTGAAGCTCCTTTTAAATAGCCGGTTCTAAAGTGTGCTTGCCTTTGAAGCTAGGTCAATATGCATGTGTGTTAAACATATGCACAAGCTGGATGAGGTTTTCTATTTTAAAATTCTCCCAAGGATGAAAGCAAGGTCAGTGGCGTTACGCTTGAGCGTAAACAGCCATTTGAATGTTGTGCTGTATTTAGACAGGTGTTAAAAGGGAGGTAAGTGCATCTAAGTAGTGTTTACACGCATATTCCGGTAAGCCCACCATATTCCACTGGCTATATTCTCTTGGTAAATCATCAACAGTGTCTTTCCTATGGCTCTTTCCTCACAGTTATGCAAATTGCAGTGTACTCAGGGTGTGCAAAATGTGAGCGTGCGTGTTTGTGAGTGTGTGCACGTGTCCTATGTGTTTAGAATTTGAACAAGATTTAAGACTCATGCTTACATAAATTCCCATGAGCTACTTATTTGTCTTTTTCTTCGCTGTGTTTCCATGACACACATCTGATCTACGTTATCTGTTTCACTGCTTGCTAAAAACTTAAGTGGGATACAAGCACAGAATGCAGAGGGAATAAGTCAAGCTAAGAGTGGAGGGGGTAGGAGTGTACTGGCCTAGAAGTGAGAGCTTTGGTAGACATAATCTCTTTTATGCCTTTAATTTGGGAGGATTAGTAACCTACATTCTCTCCTCTCATCTCTTCCAGGCCAGCCTTTTATGGATGGACACTGCTCCTTTTATCGCTTCTTGCCTTTTTTTATTTGACTTCAAGCAATTATTCTGTCTTTTTGTCTTCACTTGCCAAGAACTTAAAATGCTTGTAAATCTAGGTATTTGAGGTTTGGATTGGATTTCATGGATTTTGGTAAATGCCTGAGCATACAAATATATTGAAACATGATGCGATTTTATTCTTATAAAACAAAAATAACATAAAAGTACAATAGAACAAAAACATTCGACGAGGATAACATATAATAAAACTCATAGTTGACATTCTAATGTTTTTTAAGAACCTTTGTATGTATGCTCATCCTTGCAGCTCCAGGGGTGTGATTAGTGAGAGGGACAATTGCCAATCATCCTTCATTTCTTCCAGGCAGTTAGATGAGTGGCGATAGGGGGGCCGTTGTTCTGGCGTTATAGTGTGTAAGGATGCGTTGTGATTATGTAACGCACACACACCCAAAACTGCTCCAGCATGATAAATTCCTCTCACCTACTGTTGTCCTCCATTGATCTGGCAAACAGAGTTCTTCATTGATTGCGGTCACCCGCAGATCACAATCAGAAAGATGCACAGTGCGAGGTCTTCTTTAAGCCTGAGGACACAAAAGACAGATGCTGGGCTGTAAAATGCCTGCATCTTAATCTGTCCAGATGCCACCCTGCAATCTTCCTCTCCCATTCCCTGTCCTCTGCTAATACATCTTGTTTTCTCTGTCAAGTTTTTATAGTGTCCTTTGAGTGCCGAGGAAGGGGCCGGTGTTATTAGAGCGATTTGGTTCTGCATAAATCATAGTGTTTGATGATGAATGACTCTGAGTGAATGCTCCATGCAGCTTTGTAATTGCTGACGGAGAAATAGCAATTTTGTCACAGCATAGAAATATATTGATTTATTAAAAGCATAGTTCATAATGTGCTTTCAGACTTTGTTCTAATTTTTATTGATGTCTTCATTTGATATCAACATCAGCACATTGAACAAACTGCTGCTTCTCTGATGATTTACACTGGACCTGTCTGTGCGCCTGCAATAATTCATCTCTTTATTTGTGTGACCTAAAATGAAAAGAGTCCATTATGTGCCCCTTCTTATGACAGCATCCCCTATATAATAAGGACATATATATCCTATGCTGTAGGATTTGGTGTGTAATATGTATCATTTATGTGGTTTTGAGAGCCACAGCATTAAATAAGAGATAGATGGAGGGTGAGGCAGGAGGCCAGGAGGAGAGCGCAGGAAGCAGAATCACAAAATGAGGAGAAAATTGAGAAAAAGAAAAGATAAGCCATTTTTGGCTGTGGTTACAGTAGATGAGCGTGCACATCAGCAGAAGTCTTGCCAACAGTATTCACAGTGTTTTTCACAAATGAATGTTTTCTCAATGCTTATTTTCCACCATTCATGATCATTTTCTTCGTTCATACATTACATTAAAAGACTGACAACAGGCTTCATTCCTGCTCATTCTCCGTATGATTTCTATTTAGCGCAATTATACACAAGCAGCTGTGGAAGTGGCCATGCAAGAAGGGGAGTGGGCTTGAAGGCTTAAAGACTGATGACCCTGTCCTTTTCCCATTTACTTCTAATCTCTGTTCTGATGTGAAGTAGATTGTATTGCTTTGCACATCGGCAGGCAGCCCCCTGCCACCACTCTCTTAGCCGGCACACTAGCTCTCCTTGTTAAAGACTGACCACTGATCAAGTGCCAAGGGCCTTCCCAGGTCAGGCCAGGGTGCCCTCTTGACCTTTGTCTGCTTAACTCCAAATTATGATGTATTAAGGCACAACGGACTACTAATGGCTTTGCATGTATTAAACATCTGTGCTGCTCCTTGATCAAAGAGCCATTTACAACAGGACCCTAAATATGCTCACAGGAAATAGTGGTGAGTAAAAAAGGTCAGGGGTCAAGGTGGGCGTGTGAAGTGGACCTGTGGCTAATTATTGGCTTGCGAGAGCCTTTGTACTGAAAGCCAGCTGTAAGACTAGAGAACTAAGGTCTTTAATATCCTGTTTGCAGCCCTTAAATGTTTCTCTGTATCAGAGAGGAGAATTCCTGAAGGTCAGAAATGGAGGCTGCCGCTTTGATGATGATCAGGCATGTCCTCCAGCCTTGGAAGCAGATGATAATCTGCGATGCACGCGCCTAGAGAGAGACTGCCACATTCTTGATTGCGGTGAAGACCATTTCCCATTATTGCAGTGCATGATAGTAGAATGGCAGTTGCACTTCAGGGCAGCGTTACTCGTCTTTCAAAGTGAGTGAGCATTGTCTCAGTTTAGAGTTGTGGCTCCATTCCTGTGGTGTCAGAAATTATACAGTTGGTCTGCAACGACAAAATCTGCTGTTTGGACTTGACTAGGCCACGGAGTGCAGTGCTGTTTAGCTCAAAACCCCTCAATTTGCTTAGACTTAAATGAGACATTGAGAAGTCACCAGACATTCCTGAAGTGAGTGAGCAATCACTCTGTGTTGTCAGGGCAGAGAAATGATAGAGGAAAGTGATCAAATTATTGAGGAAAGGTAAAGGTGGTTCATGTGTTTATAGGTTACCACCAGTAGTGATCGTGTTTACTGGAATATGAGGTTTTTCCAAGAACTTGGGTAACTGTTGGGTTTATGCTTGAATGACTAAGTCATTTGAGCAAGTATTTGATTCCATTTTTCATGCCTGTACCTGTGCACCACAACTGAGGGATCCTCAGTGCATTGCACTTCAAAGAGCTAAAGTACTATTAACCTGAGCAATTAGTTATGTTCTGAAGGTCAATAAGTCATTGATCTTCTTAATTAGAAAGTGAGAATGGATGATTCTTAATCGTTCTATTTATCTCTGCTCCAGATGTGCTCAAGGGCTCACGTTATAACAGCATCTTTCCACCTGACAGGGGGTAAGATATCTCAGGAAAGACAGGATGGCATTGTCCTAGTAAAAAGCAGACTTTGTCTTCCTCTTTGTTTACCCCTGGACTTAATCCCCAGTCACTTTGACAAGTTTCTTTAACAGAGAGGGTAATTATAGTCAACCTCACTGTAAATTATAGTAAACCTTATAAACACTGGCAGCGGCACAGAGAGCCTTTGTAGAGGTGGATACATGACATTATTTATTAAGTAATAAGCCTATTAAGTGTTATTCAGTCAAAGATTTGGCTGGCTGTAGTTCTCTAAGGTTATAATCGTCCTTTTTTTCATGAGCCGACTGTCAAAGAAAAGAGTGTGCTGAATGGTAATTATATTCCAGTGTTCACCCTATAGTGTATTTCTTAAAGGGCCATGAACACACAATGTCCGGGCCATCAGTAACCTTCTGTCGCCCTAGTTTTTGCAATGTATCCTGCATCGTTGGCTCTAGTCTGTCTTTGTCAGCTGTTTTTTGGCTCATTCAACGTCGATGTTGGACCCAATGGAGCCCGTCAGTGAGTGAAATCACTCTGACTGGCAGTTCAGCTCAGTGCTCAAGAAGAGAAACGGAAGTGAGGCAAGTAAACAAGTGACAAAATTCAAGAGGGTGAAGGACTGACAAATGAAAAGTGTTTTCTTTAGCAGAAACAGTCTGTTATTACTTGTGTTATTGTTCACTAGAGCATGGTGCTTTGTTCTTTCAACATCAGCTTGTGTTGTTAAAGTGCTAACTAGCATCTTGGATCCGTCCGATCCAGTCTTCCAGTTTCCCTTTTTGAATAACGAATACAGATTACCACTACCTGTCTGTATGGAGAGTTATTTCCTCTCACACAGGCACAGAACGTACATGCTGGTTGGTTGCTGGCTATAGTCTTAATGGCGTGTGCAAGTGCAACTTTTTGTCCGAGACACAGGCGACGTGAAAAGACACAACAGCCAGCCTTTGTAGCCACCAGTTCTTTGAGGTCAGTTTGGTGTGTCTGGGCCTTAACAGCTGCAACCCACTCAGCAAAGTCCTGAAATGCTGCTTGGAAATAAACAAACTGGGGGAATGCATGATTTTATTCAGAGTTACTTTAATTGGGCAAAAATTAGGATGTTTTGTAGCAGACCTAGCCGTGAACCTATTATGAAGTTTTTATTAACATACTACATTACTGGGGTCATGTACAAGAAGCAATACTACTACCTTAAACAGAAAAAAACTTTTCATCTTCAACTTTCCTTTTTTCACCTTTCAAGAAAGTATTGGAGCAATATATTTTATCTATCTGTCTCTCTTTCTAGGCTTGACCTTTTTTCAGTTTCTCTTCCTTATGTCTCAGTAGGCTATGTTTCTGTCTTGCTCTGTGGGGGTTTATACTTGGTCCATGGCAGAGGTCTCTCCCCTTTTCCTCTAATTGGCCAGCTCCCCTCTCTCCTTGCCTGCTAGATAATTGGACATGCAACCCCAACCCTCGCATCCCAATCATTGGCTCTCTCCAGCCCCCCTCTGCATTCCACACACTTCTCATCCCAGTGTGAGTCTCTCTATGGACCTGTCTTTGACCACCGGATCAAAGGGAATATACAACACATCGCGGCCCAGGCTGCTCTCGCCTCACTCACAATACCAAATATCAGTATGAGATGGATTTTTATGTCCAGTATATTGCATTCAACATCTCCCTCCACTACCTGAACCCCTGGAGACAAAGAGCAGCATCTCCCTTTGCAGTACATGGAGAACAAGGTAATTCATTTTGGGGTAGCCCTGCTGGAATTATTCATAAGGGGTTCAATATCAAAATATTGCACTCTGCTCTGGCCCTTAATAATTCATGCTTAGAATTCGTCTTCATTGGTGTAGGGAGCAAAGGAGTTATCCGTCACTATAGGGAGCCTTGGCTCTACTAGTACCCAGCCCTAGCGTTGGTTGTCAGGGTTTACAGAGGTAGGGCAAGAGGGAGGGAACAAAAGAAGGAGGCGTGTGGCTTTGTCACACTGACGAGTGGGGCCCCCCATCTCTGGGAAGGAGGCAGCTCGAAGGAGAAGAAGGCTGAGCTGTTGACCTTTGGGAAAGGACCATTGGCTTCAGATTGAGTGATGGTGTCAGCCGCTAGTGTAAAACACCTCTATTAGGAATGCCTGGCATGCTTGGGCGCTTCTAATTATGAAGAATGCAAAACAACAGTCAGGAGAGACAGGAGAGGTCGCCTCGCAGTCAGCCATACGCCGGGCTTACTCACCAGCTACTGCTGCGTGGGACCCACCACCGCGTGACAACTTGTCTTACCTCACACACACAAAACCATACAGATCTGACACATTCCCTGCCCAAGCTTTGTACTGCAGTAATTTTCCTCCCTTGTAGTATATGCCTACCACTGGCTGCCTCTCTTGAGATTTTTGTTGTGTTACTAGTAGTGCTTTGTTTTCCTATATGTTGTGCTGCATTTGGGCTTGCTGAGTGGGAGTTCAGACAGACCCTGTAGTCTGTCTTAGAGGGAAAAAAAATGAGATCAAGCCAAGAACCTGGACACAGAGAAAAATAGCTCAACATTTGTGCTTACTTGAAAACACCCAATGATATAAGACATCTGTGTGCAGTTTCACTTGTCTGTGTTGTCATCCCGCTTTCCTGTAAGGTATCCCGGTGAGGGTAGAAGCCTTGTAACATTATCAGGAGATATGCATAGCTACTGGGCGGTCAGTGATGAAGGGAGGAATGGACAGGCGGAAAGGATGGAGAGCGGAGGGAGTCCCCAGAGATTTTCCCATTGAGAGACGGAGGTCAACAGCAGAACACAAATAGGCTTCTTTTTTTTTTTTTTCACGAGCTATGAAGGAGGGAAATGACAGTCCCTTCTCCCCCCTCCACCTTCAACCCCCTGCCTGATCAGTCACTGAGAACTGAGAGCTCATTATAACAGACCACAGAGAAGCACAGTAGAGGTGCTAAGACCAAAGGCAGGGGCCAGACGGTAAAAAGCTGATATTGAAATGCCATCACTGGCTTTCTGCTGGCTGATACAATATTCTGCATGTCTTAAATGCAGAATTTATGTTGTATAACTCTTGTGCTGATGTTTCAACCATTCCCTATCTCTCAATGAATAAAAATCAGGATGCACCGGTATGTTTTGAGGGATGATCAACTGTTGTAAAACCTCTCAGTATTCATCCTTACTTCAATAATAAAACGTTTCTCCCCTGTGCGTTTTCAGAATAACCCAACTGGCAGATTTGTCATCTCATACAGTTTTACTGTCACCAGCTCCCATAAAACATCTCTATTTGTTTAGTGGCAGCCAAGCGTTGCTATTTCTCTCAAAGGAATGCCCTTGTGCTCGCCCCAGTAACCTTGAGCTTAATGGAGGAGGTCAGTCTGGAGTGGAAGGGTGGTGGTGGGGGGGTCTTATAAAGAAGGAATATGAAATAGAATGAGGGAATAAAGTAGTCAGGGTTGCTAATGATAGCAGGAAGGAGGGCAATGCTTGGAGCCAGGTGATTATTCAGTATCTAGAAATTCATCTCCTGCCCTCTTCTGGGGCTCTTTCTATCTCTCTTCTTCACCCTCCCATTCTCTTCCTCTCTTTGTCTCAAATTGGTCTGAAAGAGCTATTGTTGGACTTTCTTGCATCTCAGCAAAAATTAGTTCTCTTTGCATTTCCGTCTCCCAAACACTATTGTTGCCTCGGTGTCTAGGATTTAATATTCCAAATACTCTATATGCATGCATCTTTAAGGCATTTATTTTCTGTTGGTGGGAAATGAACAGGGCCCAGCAGAGAGGCAGTGACAGGGGAGAGTGAGAAAAATAGAGTCACAAATGAGGTCCAGGTGTGGGGGTAATCAATTTCATGGAGTTTGGTTTTGCAAGGCTGCATGCTGAAGGAGACTATCATAATTGGGCCACCATTTCAGACAGGTAATGGCTTTGCAGTATTCATTCTTTTTAGGATACACACACACAGACACACAAACACACACACATTCCTGCATGGACCCATGGAAATCACAGGCCATTGAACACAATTGAGACAGATAGGTTTGTGGCATTTCCTAGTAACCCCCATGTTTCAAGGACTCTTGCAGGCTTGTTCATTCATCATAAGGGAAGGTCTGTTTGGAGGAGCTTTTTCCTTTGGCTGTAGTCAGATTTATCACAGAGCACAACTCCTGTTTGGCGTATTAACATTAGCTAGATGAGCTGTCCAGAGCTGCAGGTGGTGCAAAGTTAAAGGGGCTTTTATTAAGGCTAAACTGTAAATGGATTCACATCACTAAGCTGCTGCACACAGGTGGCCAGTGTACCCATGGATCATCCTAGTTGTCAGCCCTTGTTTTTCACTTTTTCCTCTGCAAACTAGCAGAAAACACAAGTGTGTTGCTGCAGATCGTCCTCATCAGAATCCCAACTGGGTCAGGACATGTCAGCTGTTCATAAAAATAATATAATTATGAGAGATTGGCGTCATTAACATATATAGAAATGATTGAGTAAAAACTAGATTTGAAGTTATTTTGCATAAAAAACACATAAAGTCTTCTGTCTGGCAGTAACTGCTATTCATGTGACTGACAGAGCCTCATTCAAATGTCTGTTCAGTGCTGCTCTTGTCGAGAATCGTCATTAAAATGACTTGCTGCCTTTACGCTGTAAAGAATACTTAATTAAAATATGAAACTTTATCTTAATTGGTCCCAATTAACAATTGTTCTGCAACTGCAGCAGAAAGAAAAGTCAAGAGGAACTGGCATCCACTGGCATTTACACACATATCTTCTGAAACACACACACACGAACAGTGCACACAAAAGAACATGGATCGTACCGTCTCTTGCATTTTTTCCTGCCTTAATGGATCCAATTACTCTTTCAAAGACTGCCAACACTGTACCTTATGGTGAGCCAATTGAGATGGTAATTCAGTTGTTTTTAATGGACACGCTCTCAATAATAAACCTGTGGGGGGAAAGATTTTCCAGACAAATTGCGGCTCACGTGTTAAACGTACATTATGCTAATGTGAGGTGCAGAGGGGTTGTCATGTCTCATGAGGCAGGGGGTGTCATGTATTCCCCTTTTATAATGGAGGAACCCTTCCTGTAATTGCCCCTAGTTTTGTTCATTAATGGGAAGCGAGGGGTTTGCACGTAGCACTGAAGTATGTCACAGTGTGTTAAAATAACATAGAAATGGACACATTTATGTGCATCTCCCCCGCTGAGGAACCAGTATGGCATGTTTCACCAATCTGCATCGTTTGTTAGTCATGGTTTAGATCTTGGATATGCTCTACTGCTTTGTTTGAGGGAGTCTAACAATGACAGAACAACAGATGGCTCTGAGAATTCGGTCCAAAGTGTTGAGGCACAATTAACACGAGCTCACTGTAGAACATTCCTGCTGGTCCGCTCACTCAGATCCAATATCATCTCTCTGTGGTACCCGACAGGCTTGTGTTCTTGGCTTGTCTCCTCCTGACCAGCCATCGAGTTACCTCCCCCTCCCCTCACAGGTTCTCGATCTCTGACACTTAGCAGACAGGAGCCTGGGATGGAGACCACCGGACACAGAGGAGGTCACTGTATCCCGTTTCACCAGCGAGGATGAATAGATTTGGGACAACCAAACACACACTGCCCCCAGACAGCCTAGGGCACCATGGTCCGGAGAGAAGAGGGAGGGAGAATAAGAAAGAGTGACTGAAGTGCATTCCTGAAAGGGGGAGAGATGGGATTGAATGACGAGGGAGGACGGGGGGCCACTGGTGACACTGGTAGCCAGTAAGATCAGGTTTTCTCTCTGAAAAGCAGGCTCAGAAAAACAATGACTTTGGCATCTGTCTGGAAGGGAGAAACAGAGACTGGGATCCTGTGCCATGGAGTGCTGAGGGTTCACGGGAATGCCTTTAATGTAACCCTGCCCGGGCTCTCATCGGATACTTCATGGCTCTCCTTGTAGAATGTAACATGAATCAAACTCTATCGCCGCATCAATTAAAGCGGCACACTCACCGACTGTGAAGCTCCCTCTCGGAGTTGAAAACACTGTGGATGAGAAGATTACAGTGAATAACAGAGGTTTGTGTGCCAAGATGACTTGTCTTGTCCTCAGGCCATATCCTACATTAGATAAGGATCAGCATTCCTCCACTCTACAGATGTAGGTCATGTAGCCACAGTGGTGCGAGCAGCATTTGAGTCTTGCTTCATTTGTTTTATTACCCATCACTGTGTACTGTGAATTTTCTGCCTTTGCACCTCGTAGATCAAATTGAGTATCTTGCTCCACTTTGTCTCTTATTTTTCACTGCACCCGCGGAGCTTAGATAAAATCAAATCAACTTTTCTCTCCGGGCCATACACGCATTATTCACTAAACAGTCACAATAGGGCATAAGTTTGTTTTTGGAAGTGGGGGCGGCAAATGAACTCAGATTTCTTAAGGAAGACAGAAAGAAAAAGAAAATGCATAAAACCAAATAATGAAACTATATCAATCTAACATCTATTAATCTAGTATGTGACAGAAGTTGTAGTAGAAATACTTTGTTATTTTATATGGTATTAATGGTACAACCCCATAAAATCACATTTGATAGATATATGATTATTTGCTATGTTAAATAAAAAGTTCACCGTCCTTTACTGCCATATCAATTTTAAATTATAGCAATGTTTTTATGAGAATATTATAATGCCACATTGTCAACTATAATTTTGACATTGTCTGCGCCCAGTAGCTCAGCGGGTAGAGCAGGTGCCCCATGTACAAAGGCAATGTCCATGCCGCAGGGGCTTTGTGTTCGATTCCAGCCCAAGGCCCTTTGCTGCACATCATTTCCTCTCTTTCCCCCTTTCATGCTTGAAACTGTCCTGTTATTAAAGGCAAAATTCCCCAAAAAATAATTAAAAAAAACATTCGACCCCAGTGTAAATTCAGTCACACATACACACAGTAATGCACATACACACGAAGGAGGAAGTGTTACAACAACATGCCGGAAAGAAATCTAGAAAACCATCCACGGGGAGTTGAGGGCAAGTCTCGGGGTTACTCCTCCGATGAAGTATGGCAGTTTGAATGAGACTCTATGCTGGGAACTGCAAGATAAAGAGATATCTATCAGCTAAGCCTGCAGCGTGCGGGCTAACACAGGTCAGGTCGCCTGTACCCGGTAGCTCAGCCAGGGGCTTACCACGCCCTGCAGATACAGATAGAGTCCAGTATCACACACTGCTGATTACTGCTTGTTTGTTGCATTCTTTGAATGGGGCCAGGGAATATTCCGGTGTCCGCACTGCTCTAGGACAGGAAGAGGCTAAATAGAAGTCAATTAGCTTTGATTTCAGGTCAATTAGCTTCTTTCTTCGTCTACATTAGTGTGTATATTATCTTTGGGGAGAGGAAATCATGGGAGGGCTGTCAAGGACTCCTTGGTAGTCTGTCGAGCTCATGTTGTCGGTCCAAAACAAGTGCTCAAACACAAACACTCTCAGAGGAGTAAATAAACAGACTGAAACTGACAGCGATGTGGAACAAAGGCAAACTGAAATCCCAAGATGATTGGTTTTGTACTTTTGAAAGAAAGCAAAGCTTGTTCTGTCTATTTTGAAATGGAATGGCAAATTTAATTGAATGTAGCTTTAAGATTGTTTCCTGGTACGGAGATATATTTGGCACATTGTGCTGTGCACTAAGAGGTGGTTGACATGGGAGAAGAGAACGCTCAGGCTTTGCTGAAAAGGAAATTGAAAAGAAACAGAATACCAGGAGTCAGATTTCATGAAATAATAGCTGTGACAGAAATGGGGAAAGGCAAGGCAGCACAGAAACCAAGAATGATTTTCGTCTTGGCCCAAAGAAAAAAGAGACAGAAGAAGACAAATATATCAGGGCCATAACAAATGGGCCATTGTGTAGGCAATTTAACATGCACACAGTGTAGTTGGAAGCAAATATTGCTTCTGTGAAACCATTATTGTAAGCTGAGGTTGGCCTGTTAGAGCGGAAATCTGATTTAGATTTCTTTGACTACAGTGCAGCACACTGCTGAACTGTTCCTCAGCTCCCTTTCTTCCAGGATTTTCTAGAGGGAAATTATTTTTTTCCTCTTTGTCAAGAGAGAGTTCAAACCAAGCGTGGCATCCTGGATCAGGTCCATGTGCCTGTGGCCTTTGTGTTTCATGGTGACCTGCCAAGGATCCTGCCACAGGGAAGAAGTTACTGCAGACCAGCGCTGCCTTCTTATGCTAGCCCTTCAGGCCACAGGTCAAAGGGCTACTGGCTGGAGCTGTCAACTCTGCTCTGCTTCTTAGAGCAAACACACACACACTCACAGGCACACGATATTCATGCACGAGTGGTCAAGCTCACGTCGGCACAAGCGCATCAGCACAGTGAGTGCTCTCTTGCATGCTCACGCCTGGGCTGGAGTGGAGAGATGTCCATTTTGGCTTTAATTGTGTTGTTCTATGCATTAGCCCAGGGCTCATTGTGGGCTTATACGGGGCGTGGGTGGATGCGGATGCATGCATGAAGCAGTGGCAGAGGGCTTTTAGTGGACAGATGAGAAGGTGGAGGGCCTCTTCAGCCTGGGCATTGCTTTTCTATCTTATGTGGAGTGGCCATGGATTGCTCTTACTCCACCATTCAGGTTGATCACTGCTGGTCCTCACTTCAGCCATTCAAAACAATGGCTTTTGTTAGTGGTGGTGAGTCATTTAAAGCGCGCAATTTGGAGTACATTAGTGACAGATGGAGAAGCATTTCTGCAGCAGTGCAGCCAGTGTCCTGCTCACACAAGTGTGGCATTTATCATACAGTGTCTGTATGTTTACATGTGCATAAGAAGGTCTGCATCAAACAGAGGGAGAATCGGAGCATGTGTCCCAGTTGGTGAATGAATGTTATGCTTCATCTACTCCTGGAGGTTATTTCATTTTCTCTCTCATTACTGGAGTTATTACAGTAGAGAAGGAAAAAAATGTCTTTGGATCAGGAAATGAAGTTTTCATGGTTTGTATCCTCCTCTGTGGCTGGCCCTGTGTCTGTGTGTATTGGACTGGTACACCACGATTATGTTTTTGTGAATTAGATAAAAACACACTGACAGTAAAGGAGAGGGCAACTCAGGTCAAAATGACACAGGCTCACATCCTCATGCTTCATAACTTGAAACACTGTTCACAACATCTGGCCTCACTTTTCACCGTATGAGGGGGAACACAGTAAAAACTTGGAAACCTAGATGTTTGATAAACACATATAATGCACATTTCTTAAGCGACCTAAATTACAACCCAAAATGTGTAACTGGAAGTGGGCCAAGTAAATATGCGCTCGTTTCAGTCTGGAGTTCAAGCTGGTGCGTAGGCTTTGTCAGAGTATACACTGGCTTAAAGTTAATGTGCTCTATGCAGTCTTCTGCCAAAAAAAGTTTTTTTTTTTGCAGTTAACTTCCTTTTAAGAAGTTTCAAGCAAAATCCTGCTCTACATATTCAACATTATGTAAAACTTGTATTGAGAGTGGAACACAAATCCAAACGTGGATATGGATCTTATGTTTTGAGCTGACTTTTTTTTTTCTCAGCCACGTTGCTAACAATATAAACAGACAACCACTGATAACCAGCATCAGCCACTGAGAGAAATAATGTAGACGTATTATCTAAATATGGGCAACAGTCAGTCTGAAAAGTTACTCATGACCCCCTTCATCCTTAAAGTAAAACATTTTAAGGCACTGCAGACATTGTGTGGTTTCAAGTACTTACATCAGCAGTAAGCTATGAAGTTGAATCATGAAGAGGAACCATCTGCTTTTGCCCCAATCCTAATACACCGCTTGCCCATCCCACTTAACCCTCACCCCTCTGTTCTTGGGATAGGATGTGTGGATTCTAGTTGGAATAGAGGGGTACAGGGTGAAGTGTAGGGGCTACATGGGCCTCCGAGCGGTGGTTTTCCAGAGGCACACTTCAAACCTGTTTGTCCCTACAAGACGGATCCCTCCTCAATTGCTCTTCCTGAGGTTTCTACCATTTTTTCCCCGTTAAACGTTTTTTTCTGGAGGGAGTTTTTTCCTAATCCACTGTAAAGGTCCAAGGACAGAGTTATGTCGTATGCTGTAAAGCCCTCTGACGCAAATTGGGATTTGTGATATTGGGCTTTATAAATAAAATTGAATTGAATTGAATTGAAGCCAAGTGTTATGAGAAACCATAGGGAAAATGGCTGATGAAGCAACAAGAGAAACCCAGTGTTCTTTTGGTTGTTTGTTAAGTTTTGAAATTACAATAACCGTTGTATTTTTGTTAGTTTAATGTCATTTCATTGTCAAGCACAACAAAAGAAATCGCTAGTATGCCGATTTCTCTGTGGCTAACTAGCTAGCTAGCTAGCTAATGTTACATTGTTATTCTAATTTTTTTTTTTTTTTCTAATTCTTTATAAAACTTTATTAATCCCCCTGAGAGGAAATTCAATTTTTTCACTCCATTGTCATTAACACACAGGTCCAAAATACATAGCCCTATACATGCACTAAGTGGAGCGATGTCAGAGTGAGGGGGCTGCCCATGGACAGGCGCCCCGAGCAGCTGGGGGTCTGGTTGGGGACTTGAACAGGTGACCCTCTGGTTTCCAACCCAAGTCCCCATGGACTGAGCTACTGACGCCCCGAATTGCTGATTTGTGCAGGACAGTCCTGCATTTTGATGTATATCCATGTTGCATCCCCCCTTCATTTGATGGCATATGACGCCCAAAAATTTAAAGTCCAGCAGTGAATTTGCAGCAGTTGTTACCGCTCCTCAAATATCAGTGCAGACTGGCAGGGTAGGAGCACTAGTTGCTAACATAGGCCCACAGAATACCCCAAGTGGTCTGGTAATGAAGCAGTGGTCTTTTTCATTTGATGACTTGTTTGATCCATTGCTAGTGTGAAACTTAAGTTGTGAATGAATTGTGTCCTCACAACCACCAAAAGGCTGCCTGTAGACCATGCAAGAGAACAAACCATCACTGCAGAAGACAGCATATTCGCAATGTCCAGCAGCACCAGGCACTTCTGTTGAAGTGAATGGCAGCATTGACAACCACTGATGGCCTGTCAGGGTCATGAAGGGTTGTCCCATTTCACAGGGGACATTTTCAACTACTACCCCTTGTAACTCTGTTCCAAAGGGCAAAGTGGCACTCGAAAACAACGGATGGGGTGAAAATATGAATAGAGATTGGGATTCACAAAATTGTATGACTAGAATAGTATGAATAGTATACTGACAATGTATGTATGTATGAGATGCAGTGGGGCAGAGAACTCCAGAGAGATCATTACTCATCACTATGCAGAGACATACTGTATGGCCTTGTCTGTCACCACTGAGGGGGGATGCTTTTCTGTGACTGGTTCATTCCCCAATGGCCCCTACAGTACCACGCTAAGGCAAGCGAAGCAAACCACTGATATACAGTAAGAGAGTTATTATTCTAAGGCTGTGTGCTGATGATGTGTAGTTAAGGAGGGGTAGATGGTGACAGATAGAGGGTCAGACACTGGGATTGTAAGGACAACACCACTGAGTTTTTAACCACATGATGACAGAGTTGACACCGGAAAAGCGTCTGGCATGTTTGGGTTGTCTCTGTTTACTAGTCAAGGTCTCCACTCACTTGACTTTGTTGTAACCCTGTCAAGAGGTGACGTGTCCACTTTAGCACCAGTCAGTCACAGTGACACACTGCGTTGTTTTCCAGACTTCTTTTTTTCTTCTCCCTTATCTTCCTCTCAACAGAAGCGCTACTAATCCCAAAGGATGGAAATGAGAGGAAGAAGGATGAAGAGATGAGACAAAAAAAGTGATATATAGAGAACAACAGAGCAGCTATAATATAAAAAAGCAGAGAGAACTATGAGACAGGGATACAGGCAGGAGGATGGAGAGAAAAAATATTGCCATCAGTTGCCTCTGAATAATTCATAGATTCTTCATAATCGAAAAAGCCACTGCTTTTTATGATGATATATTTCATAGCTAGTTTATGCTTTGGAGCCCCGTTAGACAATGGGCCAACACCAAAGACTGGAGGAAGTGATATTAGATGTGGCTGTGTGGAATGTAAACTCCCCAACTCAAACATACTGTAGCTCCCGGGTCATCTTCCATGATTTCTCTCTCACCCATATGTATATTTTCCCTGTCTCTGTTTTGATACCTGACCCCATGCCAATTAACTGTACTATGAAAATTTGGCAGATCAGACCGCAGCATGTACGCCCCTCAGACATCCTCGAGAGTTTTGCTTTGCTTACGTCTCATGTGAACACCTTTTCTGATGTGGAACGGCTGGTCAACCAAACACTTGAATGTCCTTAAAAGCTCTGGTCGACTCATCTCAAAGCTGCCTCTCATCACAAAGGCTGCTTGCTGAAACCACAGAGTGATGTGCGATAAAAGAAGAGGCCTGAGGTATTGAGCTCACATCCATCGCCACTTCAAAGACCAGCAGAATCTATAGGAGCCACTGCCATTGTCTGCTGCGCAGGTGTGTTGCCTCCCACAGGCTCTGAAGGTCTCAGAAAGCCACAGAGCTCCGCAGAGAGGGCTTGCTGAGATGCTATCTCTCCCAGATACAGACAACATGGTCGAGAGTTAGACAATAGAAGGCATGTGGACTCTGGTACTGCGGGGGGAGGGGATGTTTGTAATCAGTGCTAAACTTTGCAGGCACATCCAATTGGTTGCAGGGGAATGTGATGTTTTGTGTTTAGTTAATTTAAAATATGTGCAGTGTTTAGCAGATTTTTCCGTCCAACATAATGTGATTTGAGTGTGTCAGTTTTGTCCCACATTCTCAGAGATGCAATCCAGGTAAAATTAAAACTCTAGTCGCCTGTGGAGTGTCTGGCTATGTGAGTTACTGCAAGATCAAACGACACAATATTTTTTGCCTTTTGAGATGGTCACTGTTTCAGACCAGTATGACCATGGGGTCATGTTGTGTACTCTGATCGCCACATTAGACTTTGAATGGACAGCATACCTATTGCATGCAGACTGGTGTATGTCTAGTCCCTTACAACTACAAAGAATATAACACTATGCTCAACTGAAGTAGTGGAGGAACATTTTATTGATGTCACCCATATGGCCTGTGCTCCCAGGCAGGTCTCACCCGCATGACGTGATAGGCTCTGTTTTATTTTGCTCTTCTCCACAACAAACTGAACACCCTCATCTGCTGTTCCAGAGGGCAACAAGCCCCGTCACATCCTCTCCTTGATTTGCTTTTTTCCCCTTTGTTGAGCACAATGTTGCTTTTTAGCTGCACGCACTCTTATCGTGGCTTTGTTGGCATATTTGGGCATGGCAGAAACTAAACATGGATTTATTTGATGATTTGCTCAGAGGGGAGGCAGTGGCAGCATTTTGCGGTAAATTGTCTTTCCATGAGAGGCACGTTAGGCACGTCTTATCTCACGAGAGCAGGAAAAGAACGGAGGGAGAGTTTATCTGTTCGCTGAGTCCTGACCTCTCTGTGCTGTTGTTCAATTTGTTGAAGAGATACTGAGGGAGAGGATAGTGGTTGTGAGGGATTCTACATACTCTTTCTGCCAGGGGACAGTTTGTCTGCTGGCACAGAAGACTGTTTCATGTTTGCTTTCACGTTTGCTTGTTATACGCCCCGGCCTCTGCTGCTCCGAGAGTGTGGTGACCGGGATGGGTCAGCAGGTGCTAATGAGATGTACCACTGACCACACAACCCAGCCGCTCTTAAGACACTGCTTTATGTGTTTACACACGGCCACTGACCTCAAACACACACTGAACCCATTGCCCTCGTATGGCTTTATGTGTGTCATCATGCTGCAGCTCTCAGTAAATTGTATTTTAATTCTAAGTGAATGCTTTCTTTTCTTAAATAATCCAAACTGACAAAATTTAAAGGGACAGTTCACCCAAAAATCAAAAATACATATTTTACCTCTCACCTGTAGTGTTAGTTATCCATATAGATTGTTTTGGTTTGAGTTGCAGAGCGTTTGAGATATCGGCCGAAGAGATGTCTGCTTTCTCTCCAATGTAATGACACTAGATGGTGCTCAGCTTGTGGTGCTCAATATGCCCGAAAAAAATATATATATTTGAGAAACTTAGCAGCAATGTCTCTTTCCAGAAATCTGACTGACTCTGTTTTGTTTTGTTATTCTGGGGGTTTTTTGCACTTTGAGTATCACAAGCCAAGTGTCATCTAGTTATATTATACTCAAGGGAAAACAGACATCTCTACGGCCAATATCTCTGACACTCAGCAGCTCACACTTAAACAGTTTAGACTAATAAACATCACTACCGGTAAGAGGAGAAATATGTGTTTTTGATTTGGGGGCTGAACTGTTCCTTTAAACTGTCCTTCACATGAGCTCTTGTCTCTCCTCTCACATAGCCTGATTTGTACAGCACACCCAACTGGTGCTGTAGCAGTCCAGATCTCTCATGCATCCCTGCATCCCCCTTTGGCAGAAAAACTCAAACATCTGCCCCTGTCCCAACCCCCCCCCAATACTCCTCTGTCTTTCTGCCCTGCATTCCCTTATCCTCCAAATCATCCAGCCAGTTCTTTCTCCTCCATTTCTTAAATTTCCTTTCCCCCTCACTCCTTGCCCCTCCTCTGCTCCAGATGGGCTCCTCTTTTCCTTTCAGAGTAATCTGTCTACGATGCACGGGGGCTTTGGGCTGACCACATGCCTTTGGATGTTGGGAATGGCATCCGTGTTGAGTAGGATTTCTTTCCCTTTTTTTTTTTTTTTTTTTTCTTATGAAGGGGTGAACTAGAGGTTGCTGCTTCCGGTGGTAGTCCCTGTAGACACCTGCTCAGCATAACAGTGCAGACGAGGGGAAGAGAAAAGACTAAAGGGTCAGGGTTTAAAGCTTGTGCATTGTAGATCTTTGCTTGAAAATATATGTACTTTTACCAGAGTAAAAATAACATCCTACTTACAGCCACAACAGACTGGGCAACAGTGAAATGAAAAGGAGAAAATAAAATAGGAAGTAAAACCAGGGGGATAAGGTGCCCTTATTAAAAGAAAATTGAAACATGCTAACGGCTGATCTTTAATAAGTTCATTATATTGAACATTTGATAGGTTTCATACCATCCTTGCCAAGGCATGTCTTCTTCCTAAGAGGATTAACTACCAGAGGAAGCTTCCTCAATGTGATTAGGTGTTCATATATTAATTTTTCAGATGTGCATGTTTTGCAGATCCATCACCAACTGCATTACAGGGAGAGCCAGCTGGGGATGGGATTGAAAAGATATGAGAGCGGTATTTAATATTCTCTTTTAATGTCACCCAATAAAGCCAGCAGTTGTCAGTCATCTCTTATCAATTTTTATGTTGTGTTACATTATAAAGACATCATAACATTACAGTGCTAATGCAAAAATGATTTCAACAGATGCGATTTTAATGGACAGCTGTATGAGTTTTTCGTCAGACTGAAATATCTTGACTTGAGATTTGGATGAAAAACATGAAGCGATTGCAATGAAAAAACGTTGGAGGATACGGCCTTGAATGTACAGGCTGAGTCAAGTCAAGCCAAGCAGAAATACAGTTAAGAAACCAAAATCACCACATAAAATATGTTCAGACGGCATGCACCTTGACACTCCTCTCTATTCATCAGCCTAGTCTCAGGCTGCCAAGCTTGAACTCAGGCAGTCTACTACGCCAGAGGAACGCTCTGAGGAGGAAAAGATTTCTCTCCCACTTCTATAAATCTAGCAGATATTTTAGAGTCCTCTCCGAGTAGAGTTGGTGTGGTAGCCTTAAATTTCCCTTGCTGCTGGGCCTGGCTTTGTACCCTGGGGAGAGGGATCATAAATCAGCTCACCAGGATGTTTCAGCCATGTTAACAGTAGCAAAGTATACCATAAAACAAAAGGAGGGGGGAAAAAAAACTATGAAGGGACCTTTCTTTTGTCTGTGCTTCGTCTAATGAAAATGTAAAGATGGAAAATCCAGGGCTTAACATCAGTCTTGAAACCTTACACAGTGTCAATTTCACAGGGATCAGGGTAATTTCTGGCACACTTACAAAACTTTCTCCTTGGCATCAGCCATGCTTGATATTGCATGTTGGACAACTTGACAAATGTAGTGAAAAGCTATAGCACCAAAGTGTTTGGCAATGATCACGTAGGCGTGCACACTCAAGTGGTGGGCAAGTGCTGAAGATGAAATTTCAGCTCTCTATTTTTTTCTGGCACACTATCTACGACAGCATTCCCCTCGCTCCGTTCCTTTCGGTATCTCTTCCCACTGTAACAGATCCCCTCTTAGATAGGGATGTGGACATCTTTTCATCTTCTCGGGATCCATCTGGGAGAGTTTAGGGTCCATGTGGAAACCATTGGAACGGGGACGGCAACTGATCAGAGAAAGATGTGCCCCTCTGGAGCTGCAGCACATGTTTGGATCCGGGTACCCTTATTTGCTTTGTCTCACCCTCTTTAACATTCCTATGCCCCATATTTCTGGAGGACCCCCCACCTCCACACTTGCAGTTAACCTCTACGGCCTTTTCCTCTCTTTTGTCCCTTTCCATCCTTTCGTCCCTCTCTCCCCGTCTCCCTTGTGCCTGGTAAAGTGATTGGAGAGGGATCAGCATGGTGGAAATGAAAGTGGCCATGACGAAAGGCTGAGGGATCTGCTGTAACATTACATTGGATCCCCTTGTGTTTTTTCCTTCCCCAGTTTCCTCTGTGCCTGCCTGTTTCCCTCCACACAGCCGCTATCATATTACTCTTCCCCAAGTCATCTCCGCAACAGCCGCTGATGTAATCCTAGTTTATGGTCCCGTCCCGACTAAGACACACTGTTCTCCACAACAATTGCTCACTCCTGTGTTTCCTAAACCACTATCAAATTAGACTTTCATTGGAAACTAAAACTAAGTGCATAAGGCTTAATTTCCATTACACCAATTTAACATGAAAAGGAGGCGTCTAACTTACTGTTTTGGATTAGTTTGTGTGACACATGTTACAGAGGAAACATCCGTGCTCCGCATGTCTACTGGATCTCATTAAGTACGCATTAATTAGGTGTAGCCCAAACAGACTGGCAGCACAAAGAGAACTAAAAGACAAGCAAACACACCTGCCTGCACATGAGTGATCACACAGACATACCTAAACTCTGTCCTACTGCGCTGTAGCGGTGGACGTTGTTGTGCATCAACCCCTGGAAGGTCCAGCTGAGTTGAGGCAAGTGGGAGCTGTATAATGTTTGTGATTCCTATTATCTCTGACATGAAGCAAAACCAGACCCGCAATCATTGTAAAAGGTCTCATCTCCAGCTCCACGCCAGGATATCATCCCCCCCCGCCCCGGTCCTGTTTGCACAGCACCACTATAGAATAACACTGCATCAGTCTCTGCTGTTTGTCGATAATATATCTTTGTTTTGAGAAGATGAGCGAGAGACTGGGGAGTGTCCTGTAATCTGGTCGTGAGATCTCAGGCTAATAGAGAAGTGAAAATGTCTGTAGCAGATGTTTATGCTGGGATGAGGGTGCGCGGCAGGTCAAATGGCACTCTGCAGGAAAGCGTGCTGTGTTTATGGATGTAATTTCTCTGATGGTGTGAGTTAGCGAGCTGACAGGCTCCTCTTACAGTTCTCCTTCCTGCCTGGGAACATGAGCTATCCACCCCGTGCAAATGAGCGCATGTCATTGTGTTTCACATCATATTAGGAGTGTTTGTGATGAATGTGCCGCCTTGACTGGTGGTAACTCGTTTATCCATTCATGTACAGTACCATCCCACTTTCTTCCTCCCTTGTTCTTTCACACACACGCTACACAGATGAACACACAAACAAACACACATGCAGAACCAGGCAACCACACAGATTTCAGTTTCTCAGAAAGAAAAACAAGTTGCCTCACACCCCCCTCTGAGCCCAGTCATATTCAAGGGTCTCATGGCTGGTCCAGGTCCTACACAGCCTCTTTGTCGGAGAGCCGAGGAGGGGTCAGATCTGGAGGAGCAGCGGAGGAGGTCCAGGGGGAGGGCTGGTGGGGCTCCAGGGGCCTGGAATGTTAATTGGGAAGATTGTTTTAATAAGGCCCTCATCTTTGCAGATGCTGGGAGAGGGTTAGCCGGTGGGGCCACACAGACGGGAGGTCAGCTCACAGTGAGATATTGTCAGCAAACATAACTGACACAATGTGAACCGGGCTGTGTAAGACACGTAGCAGGATTAAGGCACAAGTGGATAAAGATATTCCACGGCTCTTGGCGTGTTTACGTCTGCTTTTCTGGAGGTAAAAGGATTTGCTGTAATGAACATTCTATGGTGACAAATGTGCGATCTGCATATACTCACCAGTTCTGTGTTGTGTAAAATCCTATTACACTGTGAAGACTCAGACAGACTAGCGCAGTCGGTAAAGCTGAATGCAGGCAGAGACGGGAAATGAGAAAAGGGTGAAAATTGCAGAGGCAAAGATAGAGGAAAGAGTTCAAAAAGGGTTGGTTCACCCAAGTCACGGAAACACATTTTCTCACTTAACACAAGAAGTATCCAGCCACGCAGCCTGTTTATGTCCAGATCTCTGCCTTAACCTCAGTAAATTTGTTTATGGTGCTCACAGCATTGATTAATTACATTTTAAAAATTCAACAGCAACATCTCTTTCCAGAATCAATGCCCCCATTACTCTGGATAATCCACGGAGCACATTGTCAGCAGTTTTCATTGGAACTATTTCTTCAGTAGAAAATAGTTCCAGTGGAAATGTTTACAGCAAGGTCCTTAAAGGGACAGTACACCCCAAAAAATGAACTGTTGCTTTAAAAAGATATGACTGATACACTCTGAGGTGGATCAAACACATGTTATGCCCAGAGAAAGACTTCTGTTTTTGGACAAACTGTGATTTGTTTCTTAAATTGTGGCTCGTATGAGCACTTTTGAATATTTTCAAACATGAATAATGTGGCCTAGCATATGGAGATTATAGTCTAGCTTCAAATTACATCAATGAAATGATCATCAAGATTTGCCTGGATGCCACAACCACATTTAATTCTGTATATTGTAAACGCAGGAAGAAGTTAATCTGTTGACACGTTCGCAGAGGGCAGATAGGCTGCGAACAGAGTCCCATTGCCTCAGTCCGTGTTGTGTGTGAGAGGGAGAAAGAGGCAGAGAATGAGAGAGCATATTGTACAGGTGTATATGTGTGCGTGTACTATAGTGTTACATCTGCTCTTTTGTATCTCTATGCAAAGAGCTTCAGGCTGGAGACTGTGCAGTGAGTGGTGAGAGATATGTTACCTCCTCGTCCTCAGGGAGTTGGCAGTAGAGCTCCACCTATAGACGAGACTTACACCACTGAAGACAGACTTTACTCATACAGCTCCTATCTTTGTACCAAGAAGAATTCAACCCGGCTTGCCAATGACATATCATCGACATGCTTTTTTTTTAAGCCCTGACACTTCAGTGTTGGCTGCTGCAGTGTTACTATAGCTGTGTCATTAAGTCATCTTTTGCTTTTGCAAATGAAGGCAATTCTCCACTTGTAAAATACCTGCTTCTCCCACCTTTATCTCCCTCATTATTATTTTACTGCACTGTGAAACTGGATGGAAACAGAATGTATTCCATTGGCATCAGCGCTGTGCTGTGTAAACGGAATATTTTATTTAGCTTGGCCAGCCGCTAATGAGAAAACTATACATGTCTGAGTGCATTTTGTAACCACGGAACTCGATGCCGTGTTTCCACAACAGGTAACACACTCTCCCTCAGAGTCAGAACAGCCTTGAAATCACTTTCATATGCAGACAGAGTGTACGGGCTGATCTGTCAGAAGCTGACAAATCCACAAATGGCTCGTCTATGTTTTTCGATCATTATACTTAAATGTGATAATCCCATACAGATGTTTGTTACACAGTTTGCATTGTGGCGGCGGGTGTTCCTATCAAGATTTTATGGGATTTGTACTTTTTTCCTTTTTTTATAACGTTTTTGGACAGAGAGGGAGTCATTCTCAAGCTGGTTTTTTTCCCCCCGACATTCCTGCCTGTGCAGTCCCAGCACTCGAAACATTCTTTATTTTAGTCCAACTCCTGCTCACCCAGCACTCCAATCACACAGGCACTGTTTATTGAACTATGAGGTGCCAAGTCACTCACTCACTCAGTCACTCACATAAACCTGCCTCCCCGCTGCCCTCTGCGTCTTTCCCCGTGTTCGCCGAACGCCATCTCTCTCTCCGAGCCTGACGAGAAGACTTATGACCATTTAAACAAACACAGGCACTCAATGGCCTCTCTGTCTGCGCGGCTGTGGGGCGAGGTTTCCTTTATGTAGTGTGTGTGTGCGTATGTGTGTGCATGCCAGTATGTGTGTGTGTGTGTGCACATTTGTGTTTCTTTATGTACAGACATAATTGCTGTTGGATAATTGTTGCGCATGAGGTCTACATGTGTTGAAGTGTAGAGGATGAAGCGCTGAGATTGAACCCTCTGCACTCGGCTCTCTGCAGCCTCAGCGAGTGCAGATATGCCCTCTGCTATGCCACTGAAAGGTTCGCAAAGCCATCTGCCCTTGGTGCCACGTGCCAGGTATACACTGTAATCACCTGGCACAGCACAGTGTAAATGCCTTTACCCCCCTCGCCTTACCCCTGCATTAATCCTCACACCCACGGGGCCAGCCTGATTTATTTCCCTACATGGCATGGTTTACATTTGTATCTGTATATCTCTGCAGTTAGAAGCACATGTGCTGCGCAGTCTGTGGATGCTGATCAAAACAGTGTCAGGGGCTCATCTGATCTGCAGCAGTCGAGATATCTTCAAATGATTTTCAAACATGTTGTTTAATCAAATTTTTATACCAGTTGAGAGAACATGTTGACAGACACATGTACGTCTGTGTTTATTTACTCATGGACTCCTATAGTTTATTGTTCCAGCTCTGAATGTTTATACAAGTTAATAGGGGCATCCTGTCTCTGCTCAGTGACGTGACATCACATCTGAATCTGGAGGATGACCTCATGGCACACGGGGTGTGCAGGTGCAAACCCTAAAGGCCAGTTGGGTAATAGTCTGTCTGCTCTTGTTGACATATTTACGGTTGTCCACAAGGTGTGTTGCGGTCAACCAGGCACTTAGGCTGTCAAGCATTTTTAAGCAATGTGACTCTGCAGATGTGACCTCGTATTGAATGTCACAGTAGTCTAGAGAGGTGCCATTGTTTCCTACGTGATTTATCAGTTCGGCATTTGGAAATACATCTATAGAAGAAATCAATAAATTCAATCCTAAAAGAACTAAACATTAAGGAGTGAGAAGTACAGCTTTATTGTAATGTTCACTATTATTTACAACTTCCCTCCGTGTCAGTTTTATCTTTGTATTTGTGTATGTGTACATAGCTGTGAAGTTTATATCTATAATCAGCTATCCCAGACAGTATTACGCTGTGGGATAGGATCGAGTGTCTGCAGGGTGGGCAAGAGGGCATGAGCTCAGAGCCGAGGAACGAGAGCCAGATTGAGAAAGAGAGGGGAGTCTGCCGTGTCCAATCTCATCTCCCTGGTGGTGAGGTCAGGAGGGGGGAACAAGGGAATGAGAGGAAGGAGGGGGCCAGTGGTTCTCCGGAGTACAGTAGGAGTCCTGTTATGTCTTCACACCCACCAGCAAAACTACAGATTTATGCAGTGCAAACACACACACATAAAGTGTAAGCACGCCGCTGGCAAATTATCCACCTGCAAAAGCCTTTGCAATGGAGTGGCATGGGTTAACACAGCATTGCTATGAGCCTGTGTTTGATGTAAGCTGCTCAGTGTGTGTGAGCTGACAGAGAGGTAAGATAAGGAGGTCAAATGCTGAGAGGGGAGAGAGAAATTTAGACACAATGTGGGAGATGCACGGCGGGAGAGAATGAGAGGTGTTTGTCCCACAGGACGGAGCTGGAGGCAAGGTGAAGAGCATCAATATGGAAGGGTTTAGCTCACAAACATAGCTACACTGTGAATAAGGCAGATTTTTGCTTATGGCGTAAACAACACTCGTGAAGGGGCAGAGGAATTATGTTGTACAGTAAGCAAAAATGCACTGGAGGGGAGCTCAGCCAGCGTAAGCCCTATTTTAATACAGATGAATTTGTCATGTGGCCAGAATCAGGCAGATTATAATGTGTTCCAGCTTATGTGAATCTGTGACCATTTTGTTTACATGTGAAATATTGTTGAAACATCCATGGTTTAACCTTTTTTTAATGTATTTAGCTGTTATTCAGACATTCACTCGTCTCCTTCAGGAGAGAAAGCATTTCTACTGCAGCTGAAGCTTTAAGCAGTCACGTACTGTACAGTAAAACCATGAAAACCTGGGGCTGCTTAGCCATTTGATATTTTCTCAATGTTTTTGTACTGTCCATTCATCCCTACCAAATGTCCTCAGGTAATGTCTGATGATGTTTGACTCCCGATAGCCTGACAGTGGCAGCTTGTAAAGCAAGTAGAGCAAATTTGATCAGTTTAAAAAAAGCAGAACTACCTTCAGGAAACAGGACAAGAGATAGATTATCTTCCTCAATATGGAGCAGATTCTTTCTTTTCCCTTGCTTCTGCCATTCCTCTTCCTCTCTTTCTCTACTGTTATCATTCACTCTGCCTCCCTTAAGGGGCTAGCCATGTCCATTCTGTTTCAAGGAAAAATCCAAAGCCAAAGGGGAGACCCATGCTGTGCTCCGTCTCTCCGCGGGATTGACTCCGGGTGCCTTCTGATAAATCTTTAATTCCCTGGTGGGTCTGTTTTTGTATCCTTCCAAAGATTTGCGGGGAAGCTTGTTGTACTTGCTTTAATTTCCTCAGAACAAAGCTCATCTGATCTTTCCCACCCAGACTTGTGTGTGGCATTAAGTCTTCATTTTCATTAATGTTGGAGGGGCAGCACGGGAATCTCATTTTAATTTGACATTTAACCATCTGTTTTCAATTTCCTGAGGAAAATAGCGCATGTACAGGAGTGTGTGTGTGTGCCTATGTGTGAGTGTGTGGGTGGACAGGGGTTAGTTTGAGGGGGTGATGGACCTGGGAGTTTTCAGAGCTGAGAGCAGCCATCTCAGCTGACCTTTTAACGGAGGGTTTGGGTGTAAGAAATGATGGCAGCTAATTGTGTTAGCCTCAGCGCAGCTCCAATTTGCTACTGCGGACCTGGGGAGCGATTCATCATACGGTACAGCAGAGTGTGGTTAAACTGGACTTGGCAGGGCCCAACAGATGTTTGCCACTGCAAACGAAATGTCTGCTTTGATAGATATGGTTGTTTTATGCACAGTCAGCTGTTTGTCTTGCAGCGAAGCATGTCAGCCAGATGAGATAGGATGTGTTTTGTTCTTGGCCCACTGAAAAGAGGAAATGCAATGCAGAATAGATTCCTTTACCTTGACAAAGCGTATTGATATCTGTCCAGGTCCGGATATTCACTCTGTTTCATCCCATCATCAGCGCATTTGAGCAAATCCACGACGGACAAAGAGGCGTCTTCATGCTGGGACCTGTGACTCTGGCCCATTTCCACATATTAAGCCACAAACTGAAACTCTTTCTGTACACACACAAACACACACACACACATTGAGTCTGGCCTCCCTGTTAATAGCACAGGAAATATTATCTGCTAGGGGACAGCTGCAGGCTCACTAGAGAGACAGAATGGTAGAGTAGGCTCATTATCCCAAACACAGACCACACCACACACACACACACACACACACACACACTTACACTTTCAGGGCAACACACAGCGTGAGAGAGTCTCTATCCCATTTTTTCACCCAATTCTGGGTCCTAGAGCAGGAGCAGCTAGCGAGGCAGCCGGGCAGGGCCTTTTGTAGTATGTATACAGGAAGGAGGGACGCAGGATGCCTTATTTAAACTAGGGGGGCCAGAGGCAACTGATTCCACCACAGCTCCGGATCTGACAGGGCTTCTGGCGGAAGAGTTGGGGCTTTGTACCCCATCCAGATCTGTGTCCGTCTGTCTCTCTGACAGACTGTCTGGCTGCCTCAGTCTCCCTCCTGCTCTCTCTGCCTCCATCCCAGAGGATTTTGTTTTCCACTACGCAGATGTTCGGGGCTGTCTGCCGCGCTGCACTCAGCTGTGTTTATAACAAAGAGGTGTTGGTTTGGAGGAGGAGAGAGGGCGGCGAGGTGAGGAAGCTAGTGCTGTTAAGGAGGGGTGGAGGTCACTGCGCTGTTGGTGTAAACACTGGTTGATGCCAGCTATCCCTCGGGCCTCCAACTAGTCAATACAGCATCCATTTTTTTTCCCTTTTTCCTCACCACACATCCCGTCTTATTTTCCAGGGGGACAGATGCATCTGCATGTTAGCAGAAAGAGCTCTTGTGAGGCCAGCAGGGGAGGCAGAGACCCACTGAGAGGAGACCATGTGCACTTAATGTCACAGTTAAAGTTTCTGAACTTACTTATCCAAGCATTCTTAACAAGCTCTGCATTAGCTGTGGAGGAAAAACATGAAATATCAACAGGATATTAATCAATCATTGTCACCAGATGATGCCATATGTGTATACTTTTATACTCACTGCACAAAAACAAGAAATAGAGAAATTTGACATTTAAGTATTCTCAGAGCCAAGGTTGAGTATTGCATCTTCGATTTTTGACTCACTTCGACGCTCAAGGCCAACTTTTACAATGACGCTCTTTGGAGCAGGTTGACCTTGCTGATGCAAATAGAGACGGTGTTTCTTCAGATGGAGCCGGTGCTCTAATGGATCGGATGTTTAGTGTTTACGTTCGCATTCCTGGATGACTGTATCTGCTTTTAACCATACCAAATGAGCTCACTCACCGTGCAGCTGCACTGCTGAGTTTGAGTTGGATCAGAGTGAGCGTAAAGAATGGGGGTCACACATATAATTGCAATTCATCTGTGTACAGCACACTGTGCATATATCTGTGCATGCATGCCTCTTGTTGGTAGCAGCAGCACATATGTCACAAAAAACATGGATGTATTGTTTTCTATGTATTGCTGTACAGCTGTGTTGAGGGAGGTGTGGGTGTGGTTATGCAGCAATGCACTGGGGAAGCTAATACCACACATCTTACTCCAAGCACAGGTTCCTACTGTTGAGTTGGATTCCGACTCCACGTTACAAGAAGCAGAGAGCAGTATCTGGGCTCGGCAATGTCCAATTAAGTGCTTAAAGGGTTTAGTGAGGAATTTGTTGGCTGTCAGTAGGTGCGGGGTCCTGGGGTGAGCCTGACTTTGATCTGTGACTGAGGTGACTTCAGAGCAAGCTGAGGAGCGTGAGACAACAGACGGCAAAAGCTCGGTTTTTATCCCCAAAACACAGACACAAGCATTCACATTACTTTTCCATGCATACAAAGGGAAACAATGCACATGCACACACTGACCTCCATACTGTGTGTGGCCTGAATTTCAGCTTGAAATTTACAAGCACTGTTTTCATATGTTTTTATATGTACATGCTGTAAAGCTGGGAAAATAATTACTGGCACACTACCTGCAGAAGGGAGCTGGTGGTCTATTCATTACTCTCTTCCCTCTCAATAAACCTCCGGAGATATAGAGTCCAGAGATATGTTGAAAAAAGAAAAAAAACAGGTATGCATTGATTTGCTTTGTTGCAACCACCAGTTAGTAATGATATTGGCGATATTCTGATAAGGCAGGCAGGCAAAGACTAATGATTTCAGATGAGGCAGGTTTTGTAATTTTGCATCCAGCCCCAAATGAAAATCAGAATTGCGCAGCTCATCTCTTTAAACCTTCACATCCATTCAGTTTCAGATTTGTACCAATAAATATGACCTAGGAAGCCGTGGATCTCCTACGTCCAATAATGAAAATCCATGGCAGTGTCATCTTTTTTATAGCGCCTCTACCACGGAAAATCAATGCAAATAAGAATCATATCCTACCAAAGTTCCGAGCAAGGCAGCAATGGTGGATTGGATCTAATGTAGATTTTCATCTGTGTTAAGATGGTGCGGGTGTATGAGCGCACAGGCTGTAAATATGGACTGTCAGGGAGAGATGAAGAAGCGATGATGGAGAGGTGATCATCACTGTATAGTGTGTGTGTGTGTGTGTGTGTGTGTGTGTGTGTGTGTGTGTGTGTGTATGTATGTGTGTGTGCACGCATGATTATATGAAGGTCTGTGTGGTTCGTTCAACAAAGAGGAAGGTCATTGCTGTTAGGGATATTGATAGGCACAAATATGTGTTCATCTTTGCTGCTGTAAAGCTTATTGAAGTAAGAGTATATAGGAGTAAGCAGACCATTAAAATAGTTACTGTATAACCCTGGTATATACGGTCGCCTACACAATACATACCTTTTTTATGGGGTCAATACTATGTTCTGTGAGGAAAATGTGGGATTGTTACAGTTTTCATGGCAGGTTTGCTGTTGTGAATCGACAGCGATGTGTGCCTAACATTTTGCCATCCGCGTGGAACTAATTATGTGTTTCAAAACACCTCGGCTGCTGTTTTACTAGCTGCCTTTGGGTTTATAAGTGTAGTAACAGCTTGAAGTGTTATGTTTTTTTTTTTTAGTCATCTGCCTCTTTAACTGTTAATTTACTTTCTTTTCCCTAAAGTGATATATATTGACATTTTTTTCCCCTCATCCTCCTGTTTCTGTTTTCTTGTAGTTCTACGTGATGACTTCAGACAAAACCCTGCAGATGTGATCGTGGCAGCAGGAGAGCCGGCGGTCCTCGAGTGTCAGCCTCCACGTGGACATCCTGAACCCACCATATCGTGGAAAAAAGATGGAACTAACATTGACGACCGAGATGAGAGAATCACTGTAAGACTCTTTTTTTCTCTGTGGACTGCAGTAACCTTAATATTGTTATTGCTGACATGTAGGCTAATCTATAGTTGCCTGAAGGCTGCTTTGTATATGAAGGTTCAAATGTATGGGATAAAACGACCCAGTGATGCAGGTCAAGTCATTACCACCATTTCAGTGTTCGTTGAAAGATTGATTTGTTTGCCTCATTATTCACGTATAGCAATTACCAAACCCAAAGCAGCCCATTTCGGTGGCTACAACCTTTAATGACTGAGGACGATAGAATCAGTCTTGCTCCCTCAGTCAGCAGCAGTGCATTGATTAGGGATGGCCTGCTGATGAAATCAACCAGGAGAAGCGTAGACCGGGGGGTAGAAATGAGCTGACCGGAATCAAAGAGGAGAAAGTTGTACTAGGCAGCAGAAGCGCCGGCAGAATCCAAACAACTCCTTACATTTGATTTGCAACCAAACCACCAATTATTCAGCTTTAATTAAAACAACAGCACAGCCGGCACTGCGGTATTAATCAGCTCTACATGCTTGCTTACCAAAGGCCTTTAAATAATCCTAGCCTTACTTTCTCAACCAAACACAACTTTGTGTCCTCAATCGTTTTCCTTGAATTTTAGTTGTGTTTGATTATACTGATTGGATGTGTGCTTTAGGGAAGGCTCTGACTCAGCATTTAGCTGACACAAGCAGGTAGCATGGAGGAAGTAGTTACAGGTGGGTCTGGATCCCATTTTCACATTCTGGCTGGTGGGGATTAAAGATTTTGGCTACATCTTGAGCAGTTTAATCAGGAGAAAACTGAAGTAAAGATAATATTTAATACAGAGTATGAGTGTACAGATTTAACAGATGTCTTTGGCGGTTGGACACCAGAGGGAGATATTTTGTAATCGAGGGACATCTGAGCAGCAGCAGGATAAATCCCCCCATGGAGTCCAGATGCTGGTTGTGGCTGATGACTCCGAGGCTGCTGACTGCAGAGGCGTATGAGGCTGATGAATCCCTAAAGTATGGGAGGTGATGGGGAGGGCAGAGAAAGAACCATATTTAAAATGAGGAGCAGTAAGATGGTAGGCTGACAGAGAAGGAGTTGCTGTGTTATTGGCTGATTGTGAATCAGCTGATGACTCAATTGACCTACCCAGACAATGTCACCTACAGATAGTGAGTGAGCATATGTGCAGGCAGTGAATGGCAGGGTAGCCCGAAGACTGTATAACATTATGGACATAGCTACTGTGAGGTCACCTATTGGTTTGTGGACTCTCATTTTGAAGCCACAAGTTTGGCATGTCAGCCTTTGCCATTTTGATTTTTTTTGGATCCAGAAGAGACCATATTTGGACGAGAGGGTGGAGCTGTGAAGGAGCAAGGGGTGGGTCTGACTCGTAGACTGTGATGACGCCTCCCAGACAGCCATTCAAAGTAACCTCACCTGGACGAAACTAGCTATAGAGCCCAGAACTGTTTTTTATACCAGGCTGTAAACGTTTTAATTCCTCAGCTGGCCGTACAAAGAACTGCAGTGTTTGGCTTCATTTTCAGCCCTGGAGATTTGCTGCTTGGTTTGGCCCCCAAGTGCTGACGATGGCTAACTCCATAGTACAGCCACAGACAATCAGATCTTCCCCAGACAGTAAATACAAGGCACAAATAAAGATGTTCTACTGTGTATGCCTGTAGCGTAGTGCTGAATCCAGCCTGGGGTAGTTGTGCTCAATACATTTTCATTACTGGATAAGTTGAAACAGTGATTTATTGCTGTTGGCTGTTTTTAGCGGAGGACTGTACATGACTAAACACAGTTTTGCTCAGTAGGGGCCAGTTGAGTTTGCCTGCATTGAGCCCTGTGCAAACTCATAAACAGTGTGAGTGTTCTTTCGCTCTGTTTTTTTTTTTTTTTGTTTTTGTTTTTCCGAAGCTGCACAGGCAGAAGATTAAGAGTCCGTGTCTGGCCGCTGAGCAGCGTAATTGAAAGAAACAAGCGCATAATCTAGTTTAAAGAGAATCAAATCATATCTGTCTCTGAGTCAAGTCAGTAGTTACTGATAAGCACAAGACCGCTGTACCACAAAGTGAACTCTTGTGGCCTTTGAATTTACTGTCTTGTGTTTTCTACACATTTGGATAATGCATGTATCATGTATTTACTGTATTTACACTTTACCATTTATGACGACTACAGATGGATTTTGAGGCAAAAAGCAACATCTTTTTCTCCCTAAACTTACATCCATGACAATTAATGTTGGGTATTTGATCTCACTCTTGTATAAAACAAAATACTACCATTTATATTTTCAGTTTTGTTCATCACCTACTGGTAAACTAATCCCTGCTCTTAACTGTAGAGTGGGAGAGGTACTTTGAGGACACAGCAGCCCTGGTTCAACTCTTGCACGCATGGCCTTTCCCATAATTATATTTTAGCCCCACTGAAAACATCACATACACACACCCTTTTTCTTTTGGTTATAAATCATTTCTGCAACAACATCCATCCTACCCCCTGCATGGAGGAAGTGAGGACTTATTCTTACTGCTGTATATGTGATTTTGTGCACTGATGGTTGAAATCCTCAGAATAAACAGTGTGAACACTGCTGTTACACAGGCAGGATGACTCAGGGTTGTGTCCGTGTAGCCTGCAGCAGTGTTGGGCCTTCTGTGGGACTGAAAACAGGCTCTGGTAGATTTAACAGAGCTGCGCCGACCAGCTGGTGTTGCTCACTGTAAACTTCCTGTCAAGCACAAAACCTTGCAGACTGAGCGTTCCCAAATGAGCACTTTTAAAGTAGCGCTCGACGTCATGTATGACTATCTAAGTATGTGTAATCAACTGTGGTGACAGATGGGAGTCTGGACAGTCTCCTGTGGAGTCCCATGTTAACAGATCAAGTTGTATTAGAAATAGGACAATCATTGGGCGACGTCCAGTGTTTGTTTATGGTACAGTGAATATGGTGTGAGTGAATATAGGACTGTATAGAGGGAAGCAGAGGGTGGAATCTTTATAATGTGATGAACAGCTGAGCTCGTCAAAAGCCCCCCCCCCCCCAAAATCCAGCCTGCATTGTTGTGTTTGGTTGAGTCCATTCCTCCTGCTGTGGAACATGCTGAAACGTGCAGTCTCCTTGGTGATCACTGGTGATCAGAGCGAGGTCCCAAACCACCTGCAGTGGGGATTTTCTCTCTGTGCTGCACTTTACTGGGATGGGCCGGCTTGGCTTTGGTGGCTGCAGCATAAAGAGGGAATGAACTTCAGGGAGAGGCAGACACATCAGAAGGAACCCTTCTGTTTTTCTATCTATTTTGGTCAGCTGTGTGTAAACACCAATGACATGCTGTGTGCCATCTCACATATATTCATGACTTCATGTGGGGCGGTTGTGAAAAGTTTCCCACTGAGCCACAAAGAGTGAGCTAGAGCTATTACCCTGTAATACTGCTGTGCCACTCGCAGCAGCTGGCCACATTCCTCTCAACTTTGTCAAACAGGTCTTTCAGGGACAATGAGTAAAGGATAAATAAACAGAAACAGGAAAAATGCCAGTATTTAAACCCAGACTATTGTCTGCCTAGAGCAAGTTTGTTGGCGACATCATAAACGGCCAAAATGCAGCACATTGTCCTCCTCCCTTTGTGCAGTAGTTGTGGCTAATTATCAGCCTGGAAAATGAACTGCTGTGTGAATACCAACAGAATGGATGCTGAATAGAGGCTTTTTTCATTATCAGCATTGCCAAATGACATGAGACAAAAGGCAACAGGATAGAGCCATCTCCCTGTAATACAGGGATAATGGTCAGATTGTCGGGGCTTTCAGCAGCCTGTGTGCCTCGTTGTGTTGTGTGGAGAGGATATGCATGCAGAGAAAAAGAGGACCGCTGCTGCATTCATTTACTTGCTCTCAGAGTCCCCGCTGCTCTGGCACTCCAAATATGCCTGTGGAGAATGGGAAACTGCCACAGACACACAGAGGTAAGAATATGGATAGAGTGGACGGGGCCTAAGTGGATCCTCATGTCAAAGCCCTGTGGACCCAACAGAACATCCCCCCCTCTTTCTCTGCTGCATAGTCTGCCCTGACCTTGGGCCTTTGTGAGTGTCACAGTGTTTTAGCTGTTAAGCCTTTCCTCAAACAAACAGTAACATAATGATACTTCAAACCCCTCCAGCACCGCAGGGTGCCCTAAATAAGCTAGCTTTCTACAGCCTCTTCAAGTCTCTCTGCCCTCTTGCTTTACCATGAATATTAAACAGGGGTGAAGGGCTGAGGAATGCCTCAGAACCAGAAGAATGTGTCCGGCTGCAAAGTTGTCCTTCAAGACTACTTTATAAGAATCCATGCACACACCGCTTTAAGTTTGTTCATCATGTGCAAGTGATGAAAACTGAGTATGCCAAGTACGGAGATTTACCAAGATGTGTCACAGATCACAAGTGAACATACATGTAGGAGGACTTGAGTTTAACATGATAGTCACGCATTTGCAATATTGTGTGTCAAGCTCTCTGTCAGTGGTACTCTAATGAGGGTATCGATTACATGCTTGCAGGTGGTGGTCCCGGTCTCGCAGGCTGATCTGTGCATTTAAAACCTTAAGCCTCCATCAAGGCAAAGAGATCATTGGTGCACCACGCTATTGTCTGTCTCTGCGCTGACTGGCATGGCTGTGAGCTGAGAGAAGGGCTGAGGGGCCTGCGCTGGGGCCGGGGCTGCCTTTCTGACTGCCTGAGAACAAAGCACCTCCTCTGGCCTGTAATCAAAGCCCTGGGAAATAACAGACATGACATTCACCTGGACAAACACACATTCCCTGCTGGGTGTGTGTGCTGTTCATGTGTGCTTGAATGTATGTTCACTTGCTCTCACTTGTAGCTGTATGCACACACGGGAAAATATTCCAAGAAACCTATTCTTTAAAACATTCCCTGCGATAATAGACGAAGCTGTCCTGAAGCGCTTTTGAGGCAACTGGAAAAGTGCTCACAGTCCTGCACTGCCTCAGGTGTTTCCTTGGGGACCTGCGGTTGTGTTGGATTGGGAAAGTGTTCTTTGGCTCAGCTTACCCTGAGGAGGAACAGGCCGACTGATAGTGATTTAGACTTCAAGTGGAAGCTGAGTGGGAACAACGAGAAACAGCTAGAGAGATAGAGTGGTCCAGTTTGTCTCCATCTCTGTGTGCTCAGAGCAAAAACCTTATAAAAAGCGCTCTTTAGCACCAAGCCATTATGTGTTTGTGAGTGCATTTCATCATGGTGTTGTAATGGCCTTTTGGTAAGTAAGTGCTCACAGGCATTCTTAAATGCAATCAGGAAATGTTTTGTAATGCTTGAGCTATGCTGTTTTCTGTTTTCTCTGTGTCAACCACAGGCCCCAAGTGTCTCTCACACTCTAATATTGCTGTTTTTCCTCTCCGTGATAAGCCTCTCACCTCCTCCTCTATTCCCTCAGATACGCGGAGGGAAGCTGATGATCACAAACGCCCGGAAGACTGATGCTGGGAAGTACGTGTGCGTTGGCACAAACATGGTGGGAGAACGTGAAAGTGAAATAGCTGAACTTACAGTGCTTGGTAATTAATCTTTCTTTTCTCTATTAAAGCATCTCAATCTGTTGTTTACTCTCTGTCCACATACAGCCCACAAACACGCACATCCACACATTTTTTGTGTTTCTCTGCAGTGAGAAACAGAATCCAGATGTTAAGCTTTGATTGTCTGTCTCCCGGGGAAGTAAATGGTGTCACTGACCTTTATCAGATAGAGTGTGAGATGACCTCCAATCTCACACTTAAATATGAATCCCACACTGGCCCCAGCAGCTTCTCTCCTGTGACCAGCTGCACCCTATTTCATCACGAGTGACCTCCGACCCCGGATCTCTCCTGTGTCCCAAGCAGAGAGCATGTCCAGACTCCTGATTTTATCGCCAGCTTTCTCGCTTCCTCTGCTGCTTCTCCTCTGTGACCTCTTATAATCTGTCACAAGGAACAACATCAAAGCCAGTTTCGAAAAGTTAAATAATTATAATGCAATAATACTGTCAGGGCTTAATCAAGGCCGGCTCGTAGCTTTTGTGCAACCCAGAAACTCTGGTTAATCATTAACCACTGCAGTTAGTTTTTTGGGCCAAGTCTGATGGAATATATTTAAAGTAACTGGAAGTGATAAGTGAATAAAAAATAAAGATTGAAATCGCTGCATAAACCTGCACCTTTAGAATTTGGAAACCAGTAAGAGTCAGAGCTGGACGCGAGGGTGACGGGGTTAACAAGACGACAGACTCCCTGTGTCAGGTCCTGTTTAGTGTTCTGTCTTCAATTAATTTAGTGCCTTGTCATGTGTAATTAAAACCATATACAGTACCACAAGTTAGTCACTGTTTCCTGTCGTGTGATGTATGTGTAGTGTCTACTCCCTGTAGTCTAGACTGTATTTTTTGTCTTTTTAACCTGTGTCATTCCCCAAAAAATGGCTATTACCTTATTACTTCATGTCTCTGGATAACAAATTAAATTAGGTTATTTCACATCATTTCGTCATTATCATTCCAGGACACCTCACAGGACCTAAAACTAAAACTTCAAGATGGCTTTTTCCATTGGGTTTTTATTCAATTTTCAATTTCCTTTTAAACTTAGCTCTAAAGCCTGACAATAAAGAACAAAACCTAGATTTATTGAAGGAATCAAAGCAACAGATTTAATGACTTTCACTTAATCAAAACTGTTCCAGTACTACCATGCTATGCTCTGATTTTCAATTTGTGTGCTGTTATTCATCTATGCAGAGCGTCCCAGCTTTGTGCGTCGCCCAGGCAGCCAGGTGGTGTTAGTGGACCAAAGTGTAGAGTTCAGGTGTGAGGCCCGTGGCGACCCAGTTCCCACCGTGCGCTGGAGGAAAGACGACGGTGACCTGCCTAAAGGAAGGTATGACTCATCAACTGGTCCCCTTTCATCATGCAATACATTTGTCCCTCACCCTCTCCCTCTCTGTGTTTGATCCACCGCTCACTTTTTTATGTCGTCAGCTGACGCATCTTGCATTGACCCTGTGTGGAAAAAAAGTTTTTTGTGTACATGACAATATTTGATTTGATCTAGGTATGAGATTCGTGAGGACCACACCCTGAAGATCCGTCGTCTGACCTCTGCTGATGTAGGCTCCTACACCTGCGTGGTAGAGAACATGGTGGGCAAGGCGGAGGCATCGGCCACGCTCACCGTCCACGGTAAGCCTCAGTTTTGCACTGTTCATTGGGCCACATTATTCCATTTACAGCCCCCTTGGACAGCTATTCTAAATTCATTTCCATTCTGGGTTATTGTGCAGCTTGATGTAAATGCAATTTAGCCCAGCCACATTGCCATAATGGCCTTCAGCTTTGGCACTACACGGTCATCACTTTCAACTATTCTCTCTCAATTAGCTGATTGATTTCTAATAAAAAGAAACGCAAAAATCCATAACAGCTGTAGACCTGTGCACATGGGAGCTCAACAGCAATCGATTTCATTTGCCCTATACAAGTGGCATTTCTCCGGAGGCCTGTCTTCCATCATGTTTTAGGACATACAGTACTATTTGTGAACCTATGGAATATCTCTGTGTCTCCTGTGGCCCTCTCCATTGGACGTCTTATTAACACAGTTGGAATATAAAGCAGCCGGTCACAGAGTGTGAACATTCAGAAAGAAACCATTCAGAGGAACTGGGGGGCTGGGATCACCCCTAAACCCTCCTGAGAATCAGTGGAACACAGGGGCCATTTAACGCCAAACTAATGGGAATGTTGGGAGTCGGGTGGGAGAAGAAGGGAGGGAAGGAGGAGGAGGCTCATTGCTTGGGAGATGGGGGTTGGATGGGAGGACAGTGAGTATGTTGGTCCTGGTGGCGGCTCGCTACTGATGCAGAACGGGTTGGGAATTGGGACTGGGGGCGATTGTGGTGAAGTGGATAGAGGGGGGAGAGAGGTTTCTGTGTTGAGGTCAGTCATATTAATGTCACTCCCAGCAGTCATCGCAGCGGAGATATAAAGAGACAAGATGATTTTATTCCTCGTCCAACCCCCACCCGTGAAGACAGATACTTCATCTTCACTTGGCTACCCTTTGCAATTATTTCTTGATTTTCTCCTCAAGACAGCAATCTTTAGATCGGTTTGAAGAGTAAGATTAGGCCCACCTGCCAATAAACCCATCAATATATCTGCTTCTCTTATTGCCTTTTTTCCCTCTTTCCCTTCCCTCTGATGAAAGCTTAGTTAATGAAAGGGAACAGCATTGATGCACTGGTTCAATAAGCTGTTCTCCTGGCTTAGAAACATATTTGAAATGCTAAAACCTCCCATGTCCTCAGTGGAAATTAAATGTCTTAACTTCAGGCCAATTCCCTGTTGCCTGCACTCAGAAGCAGGGCTCAGACCCTCTTTTCACACACCATGCCTTTCAACCCCCATGTTATAAGAATTAGAGAGGCATGAAAACCAAAGTTAAAGCACTTAAATGGATTTTACTTCAGCAAAAAAAGAACCCCTGCCATGGATTTAGGGGGCAAATGTCAATGCTTTCTTAGAGTGTAAGATCAGGTGAGAGGCATAGCATGAGTAATAGGAATCTTCGTTCCACTCAAATGCTTAGATGGGACTGATGCCTGAACCTCCGAGCTTTCAAAGTTCCTAGAACCATTTCCATCCTCTCTTCAGATCCCTGAGCTTCATCCAGACCAGGACATGAGGAGGCCAGGGAGGCTGTGGGCACTTAGTAGTCCAGCTAATTAAAGACAAGCAGGCCACAGTCCCACGCCCGGAAATGACATGCTTCTAATTACAGATGCGGGCACAGGAAAGGAAAGAAAGGCCGGGTAATTGTAGGTCTAAACAGGCCAAAGTAGCGAAACGATGTATAGGTAGTAAGATGTCTCTGTGGAAGTGAAGACAACAGTAATGTGGGGGGCAGGAGTTTAGTCTGTGGGTTTAGTGGGCAATGCTGTCGCCCTACATCAAGAGTCAAAGCATGGCAAGACTGCTGAGCCACTGCATAAGAATAACTGAGCAGCTGAATAATATAATTTCCGTGGTAGCGAGCCACTGGCAGAGCGAACTACACCACAAAATGGTAATCCGATATTTAAGGCCAGAGTGGAATTAATGTAAATATTCTTTGAACTCAAGTTTTTCTGCTAGATCGGCTGTGATGTGTAAATGGACGATAAAACCAACGGAATTAAAATTGGATTTGTTCGAAAGACTGGTTAAATATAGAAATCATTCCCTGCAGCTTCATTATGCAATTTGCTCATCATTGCAATATGGTATGTGAAAATGATGTTAAAAATATAGCAAGACACACAGTTTTGTAGATATTCAAAGCAAATCCCTTTTCAGAGTTGGACAGTTTATGAGGAGAAACTGGCTGTGTGCTGACAGAGGGCGATTCTCACACCTCCCATGGTCAGATTGTCAGTGAACAAAGTCGACATTGTGAAAGCGGTGCCCTGGGCTATTTTTCTTTCAGGGTGCTCTGCTCTCGTTACTAACTTAATCAGTGAATTATTGTCTTACACACGTGTTTGTCAGTCTACTACACCTCCTTCGGACTTATAAATATGTCGAGGGAAATATTTCCCTGATTGATGGAAGAAACGCATAATTGCCCGAGTCACTAGCCGTATTTATAGTTTCATCGTAAAATCATTAATCTAAGCCACATGAGAATGTAGCAGCAGGATGGGCTGTTCAGCTATTAAATCTGCTGAGGGTGTGCGTACATGCGAGAGTGTGTGTTTTAAAAGATTTAAGAATCAGACAAAGGCACTTTGATCTGGGTCTGGTGTGGTTAGATAATGTTTATACAGTATTTTGTCAATTAAACTTCACCAGCGGACTTCCACCGTAGGAATGTAAATACATTGTTACAGACTGTGCTGGACAGAATTCAGAAAATCAACGTGATATTTTTTTTTTCAGCTGGTTAAGTTTGCCGTTAGCAGTGATTTATGTGTAGGAAGGTCTTGAATGGAATGGGAGTCCCTAGAGCAGCGTTGCTAATAACCCATGTAAAGGGTCTGGAAGGAGACTTGGCACTGGTGCCAAAAGAAAGCGAGTGAGAGGAACTTTCCTGTCAGCCGACTGTGTGCTGCTACAGTGATGATAAATACCAAACCCCGGTTGGGTGCCACATATAGAATTGATGCTTTGTGTCTCTCTATCTCTGTATCATTTGATGTATCTTAAGCATCTCATAGACCCTTATTGTGTATTACTTACTGTCACGCAAAGTTTTGAGAACCACATTTCAGCTGATAGAGAAGGGCCGAGCATTTTAAGCATGCCCCAGACCTCCCAATGGGAGCCACTATTAATCATGCTAAATCCTCCGCATGCAGTCCTACTTTTGTATTGATGTCAACCCTACTGAACAGCAGCACTACTCAAACCGCCATCAGTATCTCCGATGTGGTTCTTTGGTATGTAGCCTGCCTCCTGTCGGGCTGGAGGCCACCATGCCCAGTGTGTTCTCCTCAGGCACTCTGATCGGCTTTTTGATAGAGACTCCCCCCTGCGCTGTAAGCTAGCGGAAAGTCCACAACAAAGTAGCCTGGTCAGATTTAAGACTCACCTCTCCCTCCAGGTCCACAACTGTGATCACAGCAGCATGGGAGAGGTAGGGTTACCTCATTAAAGGCTTAGACACACATGAATGGACGTGTGTAGGTGTTGTAGGGGGGGTTGTGTATTTGTGGATGTGGATGTTCTCATGATTGTGTGTATTTAGAGCCTCTCACGCGCAGATAGCGGAGAGCGTCTTCTTCTGGGAGCATTTGATGTGAGTCTTATCTGCATTTTAAAGGCCAGCGGAGGGAGGAGGGAGGAGGGAGGAGGGAGGGGTCGGTCATTACTCTGACTGACAGCGTTTATGTTTCCGTGGGAGCCGTTGAAGCAGACAGATTAGATAAGGTGAGTGATTGGCCGGGGGAGATTTATGACCAAAGAGTGACAGTTAACATTCACCTTGTAGTTTTATGAACCAGGCTTACATTTGCAAGGCTGTGTTTGAGGGGACTGTAATCCAGCTGCTCCTTGGGGTGCTCTAAACCTCATTAAGGATACAGGGACGCTCACCTTCACACACCTGGAAGGAGAGAGAAAAAAAGGGAACAAAGCATTGTGTTTGCTAAGCATAATGTATCTCGCTTGTGTGTTTCATGTGTGCCTTGTTTTCTTGTCATTTTATTGTACTTAATCCAGCATTTTTCCTGTCCTTGAGTGTGTCCCAAGACTAAGAAGGAATGTTGAATCAGATGTTTTATTGTGTGTGTGTGTGCATTTTTAATGCATTCCTGATCACTCATGGTAATTATTCTTTCCTGTGTGTATCATGTGGTCTCTAGGGTGCAAGCCCAGGGTGAAATATGACATGTCTTTTATTCATAGACTAACAGTAACATGATTATTTGTGCCCATGGACATCGCATTGTTATTTTCCTTATCTCTCCTCTTTATGTCATGCTGTTTATTATTTATTTATTCATCTTTGGGTTTTTTGTTGTTGTGTTTTTGTTTCCTTTTTAGTCATGTCTGGTAAGTTGAAATGTCACCCGTCACCTATTCACCGCCCTGACAGAGACAGGAAGCTGTCACAACCCCCCTCCATCCTCCTCCCATCACTTCTCCACCTTCCAATCAGCACTCATGTTTCTGTTGTCACGGGCAACAGTGACAAAAGGACATTAATGGGTAAAAATATGCTCAGCTTGGGCCTCCAAGGTAAAGCCGCATCATTTCACTCTATTATTTCCCCCCAGTTTTATGCATTACCAAACACCCCATCTTATTCATGGACAAATTATGTCTGTATTTCAAATGACAGTTTTCAGATTGCCTCACTTTATGTACAACACAGCCTCGGTATAAAACAGATTAAAATGTTTGCAGATTTATGATATTTGAGGACCTATCCAGAGTGAGGGTGTAAACTCGCCTGCCTCTGGACCTTTACATTCAGGCTGTGTGTCCTCACATAGATGGCCTATTAGACCAGCAAGGCTTAGTGTCACCGTAGAGCTGCATGGCTGACCTTGGGCTACGACACCACACTTAGTATGAGATGGAATTTGTCATTAAGATGCATGGATACTGCATCCTGGTTGAGGCCTGCTCTATTGGAGGGTGTCAGCATGGACAGATGGCTCAAATTTATTCCCCATTTCCATGTAAATTTTAATGGTCCATGCCCTTGCCCATGCAAATGAGGGGGCATGGGAGTAACCGTTGTTTTTTCTATTCATTACATCTATAATATGCCTGCATTTTGAATTTGATCAGCGTACTGGTTAATCTGTGCACACACTCTGCCAAGTTTTGAAAGAGAGCCTGAATCCTTAAAAACAGATTTGAATACAGGCACTGTGCAGTCAGATGTCCTTTGTCTTATATTTAAATAACCCAGACCACTTGTAACTGCAATGTTATGATAACTGTAATAATACACTATGGTGTGTTTGTCTATTCAACGGCTAACCGTTCTCATGGCTGTCCTCCAGTGCCCCCGGCATTTGTGGTCAGACCAAGGAACCAGGTGGTTGGGGTTGGCAGAACCGTCACCTTCCAGTGCGAGGCAACTGGAAACCCACAGCCAGCCATTTTCTGGCAGCGGGAAGGCAGTCAGGTAAACAAAATAAACTCTTATAAACGTTTTATTTCAAAATTCTCTTTAGCGTACTCATTAAAAGCTTTGGAAAGAACTAATTCGTCGGCTATAGTTCAGTTAATTGCTGACAGATGCTTGCATTCATATGCCATTTTGGAGTGAAGTCTTCAACCTGTCCAATCAACTTACACAAGCCAAATAGCTGTTAATAAATGTCTGACTCTATGTGATCTGCTTTCATCCCCCACAGAACCTGTTGTTCTCCTACCAACCTCCTCAACCCTCCTCTAGATTTTCTGTATCTCAGTCTGGGGACCTTACCATCACTGATGCTGAACGCTCAGACATGGGATACTACAGCTGCCAGGCTATCAACACTGCTGGCAGTGTCCTCACCAAGGCTCTGCTAGAGGTCACTGATGGTAAGCAAAACGTTTTAAGCGCAGTTCCTGCACACAGCAAAGTCTCAGGGTGAATTAGAGGAACACTGAAAGAAAAGCTTGAGTGGATAAATGTTGGTATTTCGGATAATCTTTGGCTCATGAGGATAATGCTGTTCGTCTGAAAAGCTGTGGTTGTCGTCGAGCGTATTAATATCCGAATTGAGGTTTGTGAGGTTCGGTCTGGCCTGTTCAATGTGTTCCTGTCAGAGGTAGAGACTCTCTGGTGCCTGTGCACCCAGACCGTGGCTCAGTATTTGGCTTCGCTGGCTTCACACTGGCTAATGTCTCCTTCGGTATTCCATGGCTGGCTTGCTGCTGTCTACCGTTGGAAGACTGTGGCTGTGTGGTGAGGTCTGGATTGGGTCCTCTAATTACTCTGCTAGCCAATCCCTGTCAGCCTGGTGGACTAACCTTGGCTTCATTTCCACCATTCCCACAGCGATCTGGGCAGCTATTATTTTGTCTATGACACACCTAGATTCATCCCTTCATTTACCAAATGTCCTTCTTCATTTCAGGCCTACAATGGTATGCTCCATCTCGCTCCCCTCTTCTCTCTCTCATCCTGTCATGCTCTCTGGATAATAATAACAGTTATTAAAGTGAGCGGGCCGCTCTGAGGCCACCACTTCTCCGCAGGCAGATCTGGTAATTACAGGTCATGCTGACAATGTTTTAGTAATTGCACCATCCCCGGCACAAAAGCAAAGACAAAGCGGCCCAAAGATTACACCGCAGCATGGTTCTGAGGATCTATGCACACATACATACATCATTATGTGTTGCCTTTTACTGTGTTAGGTATTAATTTGATTGCCCCTCACTGAATGTAACTTGCTAGTAAATCAGTGGGGCTGACAGGAATAGTCATCAATAGTGCAATGAATGATAATAATCAGAGGGAGGCAGACAACCTATAGCAGGAGGATGATGAATAACTAGTGTAGAGAAAAAATAAAAATGTAAAAAACTATCGGGTGCATGTAATTAAAGTTTCTCTCACATCTTCTCCTGTTGCCTCCTCTTTTCTCTGCACATTACAGCCTTTCTCTCTCTCTGTCAAATACATGTTTTCTTTCTATGTCTTTGTTGTTTGTGCATGCTGGTTGAACAGCCAGGGTTCACAGGCTCGGAGGCAGGGAGGAGGAGTTTAAACGTCCTCATGCAAATAACATTGTCTGTTCGGGCTAGATGTTTTTTAAGCATTTTCTCCCTTGTTTTGTGTTTTATGGCTGGGGGATGGGCCAGGGGATTGTTGGCCGCGAGCGTTCATATGGGTAGTGCCAGGCGTCTGTTGGAGCGGCAGCGAGAAGACTGAAGTATCTGAGGCTGTTTCATTTTAATTACGCTGCTTTTATTTGGCTAAGTTCGACTCCTGCTGCTGAATGATTAGAAAATTGTTTCCAGTTCTTCAAATTGGATTTAATTCCTCTCCCACTACCCTTGCAGTTTTCACATGCTTACATTGCTACACGCTGTTTGGCAGATTCTCTGCCTTTTGTGTGTTTTCTCACACAAGCTGGATGTAATTGTCTGAATCCGCTGTTCTCCTCTGCTGTGCCTGCTACAGCACATGAACACCTTCACAGTTTTTCTCCCTCCACCTCCCCACATAATTGCTCATTCCCCTTCCTCCTCATACAGTTGTGTCAGACCGCCCGCCACCGGTTATCCGACAGGGCCCTACCAATCAGACGGTGGCTGTGGACGGCACAGTGGTCCTCAACTGTGTGGCAACAGGAAACCCCACCCCCACCATCCTGTGGAGGAAGGATGGTGTCCTGGTGTCCACACATGACTCCAGGGTGAAACAGCTGGACACAGGCTCGCTGCAGATACGCTATGCAAAGGTAAGACACCTGCACACATGTACAAACATGCTCAGATCCCCTTTAAACATCAAATAACATCACAGGGACCAGTACTGTTCTGTGACATTTGGACTATAAACATATGAACATGCTTTGTATTTTTTATATTTATATAGAAATATAATTGTGTTTTTAATCGAGATTTTTTTATTAAGGCTGCCTTTAATGTCAGAATTCATTCAAATAAACTTCAAAGTTGTCCATATCACATCCATAATGTGTCGGGCAAACCCCCGCTGGTTGGTAAATAAAGCATGTGTTCCCTGCCAGCAACCAGCCCTCAGTGGGCTGTCAGTCAGTTGTCGCGGGTTTGAAATGGACTCTGTGAAGTCGAACAGTCTGTAGTTCCTGTCAGTCAGCGAGCACAGTGGGTTTTGTGTGTAATTTTGTGTGCGAGCGCGTACGTGTGTGTGATGGCAAGCTGCGTGATGCTGAACACACTCTCGGGGAGAGACAAGTAGGGGGTGCTGACGTCTCCTCCAGATGGAGGCGTCACGGGGTCAGAGTTCGCGTCAGTCTGCGGAGTTCTGATGAGCGCTGGCATATCTTGTGGTGACAAGATTGCAGTGTGATTGGGCCGCCAGTGCGAGGCAGGCAGGAGGGGATGCGTCTGACACCCCTCTCCCGCTGTAGCCCAGGAAACTCCGCAGGCACTTTACATTAATGAACTTGTCATTTCTGCCTGACATCATTTTAATGAAGATGTTTTTGATGCGTGAGGCAATTTATTTTATTAATGTGGTCGCTTGAGTGTTATTGTTACGGAGTTTTAATACATTTTTTGTAGCTGCCAGACAAAAGAACTACGCACCTTGAGGGTCGTTGGCAGGACATGTTCACAGTCAGTTACTCAAACAATTTATTTCACTCTGGTTTCCTCTCTTTCTTTTGTTTACACTCCAGCACAGTAGCCCTTAGCGTACTATGCATCACCAACAAACCACAACAGAATTATTTATCTCACCCACAGACTTTGACTGCAGTTGACAGACATCTTTTAAAAAATGCAGCAGTGTGAAAATCTGCCATGTACCTTTGCCAGCAGGGTTATGTTTTGTGTTTTGTTTATTAGCCTGTTAGCTAGCGGACCATCCCAGAAACTTGTGAACCAATTTCAATTAAATTTGGAGGACATTTAGGCCACGAGCCAAGCAACAAATGATTCGTTTTTGGTTTGGATCCAGAGTCCAGGTGGCGATCCAAGAATTTTGTGACAGAGAGAGGGTTTTGTTGTTTTTTTTCAGCTTTTCTCATGAACTACTCCATGTTGAGTGAAAACAATCTAGCAAATGTACCAAATGATTGTTTCTCTCTATGTGTATTTTGATGCAGATCCAAATCTGATGCAAATTTCATTTTCCACTATTAAAATAACCAAGCCAGCCTTAGAGAGAGACGTACTGTATAAGCTCTCTGAGTGCTTTTTGGTGTTGTGTGGTTCCTGAACTAAAATTTAACTTAACTGCAAATTACTACACTGTAGTTCACCCATGCATACTGAGCTCCACTCTACCCGACTTTCTTTTTATATCGTAAAGTTTATGAATAATCAAGGTTCTTCCATATATCTTCAGTACAGCCTGTCATCACATCTGTTGCACAGAGCAGTGGCTTCCATGTTTGGTACTCAGGGGGATGGTAGAGAGAGAAAAAGGTCTCCAATTAGTCTCTGATCCTGTGAAAATATTTTCCATTTGACTAGGAATGGTCTGCCACTTGGCCTTTCCAGCTGCTTTCCCCCAGTTTCCGCTATGAAAGAGATGATATTGAGATTATCAGGCAATGACAGCTGCCTGCGACAGACTCCACCAGAATGTCAATAAGCAGAGCAGTGGTGGCGGGAGGGGAAGATAGCAATGGGCAGAAAAAGGGAAAGACACCGCTACTAGTTCAGGAAACTGTGATTTCTGTTTAACTAAATATCCTCCTCTCTTGTGCTCCAGCTTGGTGACACTGGTACCTACACCTGCATCGCCTCCACGCCCAGCGGAGAGGCCTCGTGGAAAGCCTACTTAGAGGTCCACGGTATGCCAAACCCAATATTGAGGTTTAGTGTTCATCAGCAGGAGTTTTCTAATGAAACATGAACATTTTATGTGTTTTAATATTGTTGTTCTGCTCTGAAAGAACAAGCTAAATAAGAGAGGTAATGGAGATGTTTTGCATGCCTTTGTTTACTGGGAAACAGCAATAAACTACATTCTCCTCTGTTTCTTTTCTTCTCTCTGTTCTTTATTAAGAATTTGGAGTCCCAGTCCAGCCAAACAGACCTACTGACCCAAACTTGATCCCCAGTGCGCCTTCCAAACCTGAGGTCACTGACGTTACCCGCACCTCCGTTGCCCTTTCCTGGAGACCTAACCTTAATGCTGGAGCCACACCCACCTCCTATATAATAGAGGCCTTCAGGTGAAACTGATCGGCTTAAAGATAAATCAACAAAATAACTGCACGGCCTTAATCAAATCTTTTAAACCTGGGTTCTCTGTATTGTGTGTCCACAGTCATGCATCAGGGAGCAGCTGGCAGACCTTGGCAGAGCATGTGAAAACTGAGTCATTTGTACTGAAGGGCTTGAAGCCCAGTGCAGTCTACCTCTTCTTAGTACGGGCAGCCAATGCCTATGGGCTGAGTGATCCCAGCCCTATAACTGATGCTGTGAAAACACAAGGTGAGAACTGCCTTTTTACTGATGTGATTTTAATGTACAGTGCAGCAGTGTTGTGCTTTTTTTTGTAATTTAAGAGCAGATTATTCATTTAGCATGTTTGTGCTTTTGCATACCGCACAGATATCCCTCCAACCAGTCAGGGTGTGGACCACCGTCAGATCCAAAGGGAGTTGGGAGAAGTGGTCATCCACCTGCACAACCCCACCATTCTCTCCTCCTCATCAGTCAGGGTGCAGTGGACAGTGAGTATCCTTTTCCCCACAAATGCATTTTTGCATTTTTCTTTAGACAGCTGCAGCCAGCTACAGATTGCCATATGGATCATTGGCATAGCCGGTCACCAAAGCTCCGAGGTTAGTTTAGCGATACGCCCATGGTCAATTTGTCAGGCCACTCAGTCGAGCTAATGTGCTAACATCCTAGCACCCTACAGAGGAAGGAAGGCACTGCGGAGAGCAGCTTGGAACACAGTCCAAGTGTTCTTAGTGTCCATCTGGCACGAGCCTGAACTGGTCGACTGGCCAGAGACCAAAAATCTGCAGCTTCGCCCACAGCGGGCCACTCAACGGCCCAAAAGCCAGACTACAGAGCCCAGCCTTCTGTGGGCCACGTAGGACCGTGCAGCAGTGTGTGGCGTGCCAGCCTGTGCCCTCTCAGATTGAAAACACTTGACGGCTGTTAAAATAATACAAGTGAGAAGGAAGAGGCGGCCAGCTCATGCTCTTAAGTGGAAATGGCTTACAGATGTTAAAACGGATAGGTGGGAGAGGAAGAAGTAGAACTGGGAGTTTATGGTGGCTTTTCTTTACTGGTACAATCTGAATATGAAGTACTAATGTCCACCTGTGACTGATCTGGTCAGTGTATATTTTATTATTATTAAATTATGGGACAATATAGCAATGCTGTCCACCTTACAGTGTAGATATTAGTTACTGAAAAGTAAGAACAGTCCCTGTTTTGCCTTTTGACATAAGGCCACCCCTACATTCCCAGGTATTATGAAGTGCCATAGTGAGTGATGAATGGGACTGAGGAAATGTGAAAAGGATACTGACATGTCATGACTGATTTAAAACATTACTGCCCAGTTACCTTGTCTCCTTGGAATGTTCCTAAAAAAAACACAACATGAGGGAGACTGACATTATAGTCAAGCGCACCAGTTTCCTTGTTTTGTGGGGTTAAATCTATTCCCAATGTGGAGTTTCATGGTTTTACATTTTCCTTTGTGTAGTGGTAACTGGTTGCACGGTTTTCCGGCTAATGAAGACCACCTGAGCCGGCAGCATATTTTACAGGGGAGGGATAAAGAAATCACTAAAATCTTTACAAGCCAGTGCTGCTCGCCTTCCACGGGGAGTCGTAAGGATATTAGCATACGGGTTATTCTTTTCTCAAACCGTGCTGGATCACATGGCAACGTTAGTTATACCTAGATTAAACTAACAGACAAATGTCTTACCAATTACATTTACCCGCTTTATTTAGCAACATCAGATGCTATTAAACTCTGTATAAAGATCCACTTTTCCCCATCTTCCTTGACATCAGCAGCCAGTCAGTACACTGGAGAGCAGGACAGGATGAGACAGGCTGTTCTGGGAGCCTGGGCCCTATTTAACCAGCTCCAGACTTAGAGGAACCTCTGGCCAATGACCTCATACTGCGGTTTGCACAAATCGCTGCTGCTCCAAATGGCGCATAGACAGACAGTCAAAAACGAGAGATTTAGATGTGGATGGATAAACAGAGGGGTGATGGGATGAGTTAGCACCCCATTGCATCCAACGCCTGATGTATCTGTTGCACGAACCCATAGCTGTCAAGTGATGCTACAGTCTGTTACATGACTGTATAGTTTTCCACTGTGAACTGCGATGCAGCTGATGAAGTCAATCTGACGCTGCCTTTGTCTGTGTTCCCCGTGCCGTTTCACAAGGTGGAGCAGCAGTCGCAGTACATCCAGGGCTACAAGGTGATGTATAGGCCTTCACCGGAGGGGCTGCAGAGGAGCGAATGGGCTGTGTTCGAGGTGCGCACCCCTGGGGAGGACAGCGCCGTCGTGCCGCAGCTTCGGAAGGGAGTCACATACGAATTCAAAGTCCGCCCCTTCTTCAATGAATTCCAGGGAACAGACAGTGATGTCAAAATTGGCAAGACGCTGGAGGAAGGTGGGGGGAAGTGAACGTGTGTGCCTGTGTGCGAGTTCGCTTTAGTGCTTGCATGTGTGCACGCATGTTTTCATGTTTACACGATTTTATATGCACAGCTTGCATGTGTGCGAGCATACAACAGCTGTTCACAGCAGGCTGCGAGGGCAGGATTATGTTATGTTCAAATGTGGTGTATTCAAGCATGCTAGTGTGGATGCTGAGCCCTTTAAAGGCCCTATGGAAGCCCATATACAACACTCCAGTGCAAGTGTTATACTAATTTCTCTTAGGGTGTGGTTGTGGCAGTCTCATGAGGTTTGGTTGAAACCCAACTGCAAATTTTAATCTGTAGCGAGCAGTTAAGAGAAATGTGAGTGCAGAGTGTTTACTAGAGAGTGTCTGTGTGTGTTGCATGTGTGGGAGTGTTTTGATCTTTTTTTGCCGGATTCTCCTTTGTTCCCAATTTTGTTGATAATTGTTTTCGGAGCTCTAAACATAATGTTTGTTCTCCCGTAAGAAAAAAAAAAGCCTGTTTTTACAACACTCGCTCACACTGTGATTACGTCTTTTATGTTGCATTCATAATTATTTCAGTTTAATTACCCTTGGACCGCAGGTTGTCGTTCACACACGCCATACACCCCACCGTCATAACTCCCTGTCTGTTTTGAGTAAACAGTTATTTGCTTCCATTTACCCACAAAAGCACTTGTATTAAACAAACTCAGCTTTCAGATAAAAGCATTGTAATTTTGATTATTAGCCCTTTGTTCTCACCTCAGCTTCAGTCTAACATAGAGACCCTGACAGCTAAATGGGATGAGGGGAGACAGGAGGAAGCTGCATGCAATGAAGGTGTGTGTTTTATCTTTTGTCTACCCCCCACAGCCCCCAGTGCCCCTCCTCGTGAGGTTACAGTGGCGGAAAGCGGGGACAATGGGACCGCCATCCTGGTCTCCTGGCAACCCCCTCCAGAAGAGGAGCAGAATGGGGTGGTCCAGGAGTACAAGGTAACAAAAAAAAACACAGCCAGCAGCTACCTCAGGTCTGAGCAAGTGGGACTCTTATTGTAGAGACACACAAAGGAGACACAAACAGGGATGCAGACAGAGCAGATAACAGAGAGAGAGACAATGCACAGACATGGAAAGGTAATGAATTCCTGGTTGAGGCACACCTTTGTACCCTCCTCAGTGCTCCTCCTCTGTGATGACAGAGACACACAGACAAGAGAGGAGGGGAGTCAAAAGCAGGGAGCTGGTGGAAAGTGTTGTGAAACAGTGCCATCTGGTGGAGATGGTAGACCCACACATCTTGTGGCACCCCAAAGGCAATTTCTGTGGTAACTGTTGACAGGTTTCTTTTTAATTTTTTTAATCTTATAGTAGTCAGGCTTTGATGATTACAGATAATTTTGTGTTCAGTGGGCTTAACATTTTCGGCCCTCCATGACATTTTTTTTTTTTAAATCTATTTATTTGTATTGATACAAATTAAAACATTTAAAGATTCAAGGAAGTATATTACTGCTTGAAAATGGTCTTTACATAAGAAATGAGCTGTCTATGCAGTAGAAAGATGCATATGCCTTTGAAATTGGTGCTACATGAACAGAGAAAACAGAAAAGCAGCTGTGGCATTTGCTTTTGCTCAGTAGGGTAGAAAACATACAACTACCAGAATGCACTGCACTGCACCTGATCAAATAGGCGTAATAAGTTACAGTTATAGAACAGTTATAGAATCTTGGTTTCTATTTTATCAGCACTGCTCAGATTTACTGTTTGATCACAGTGTGTTCAGCCTCTGTTTGTACAGGAACAGTATGAGGCCAAATTCTCGTATTACAGCCAAACAGTGCACTAAAACATGTTTCTGAAGAGATTTAAGGCAAAAAATAAGCAATGTAGTAACAGCGTCTTGGATTATATTTGACCAGCGCAGCCTAGTTTTACAGTTTGATCAGAGTTTAGTCTGTATTGTGGGGGGTGGCATCTCCCCCTCTGCTTCTTTATGCTTGCATCTGTGGTGGCAGGTTTCTGAATATACAGAAGTATAGCAAAAATATGCTGGATGATGCATTTGAGCAGGGAGAGATAAGATGATGGGAAGTTTTCCACAGTTCATTTACACATTTAACCCACATTGTTACAAAGCTGGTTGAAAATCAGCAAAGTGTACCTTTAACCATTTTGAATGTACCAACTAGGAATGACAACGATTAATCGAAAAAATTGATTGAAAACGTGGATTTTAATCAATGAATTGATACACTTTAAAATGCTGTCTGAGTAAATGCATATGTTGCCGTGGGCTTTGACTGAGGACAAATGCATTTGGTATTGATTGGTATAAGCAGGTGTTTACAATTCGCAACCCCACTACCAACTACATAAAACTGAACTTCACTATAGGTATGATATGATTTAGTTTAGACATCCATGTAAATGCAGATGATATTGTATGTAGTAGAGTGGAGGACAATAAGCTATAATAATGGTGAGACCTCCATTATAATTCCAGTCATTCCTGTGCTCTGCTAATGCATCCTTCAACCTACAGCACCTCTCTCTGAGTCCCCTTTCCCTCCTCCTCACTTGATAATGTATGCTCCGTTTGTAATGACCTCACATTGGACAGCGCTGTCCACTCATACATTATGCAGTGGAAGTCCTGTATTTTAATTGGAAAGCCTTTTTGCGTCACAAGGAATATAGGTTAGTGGCAGAGGAGGAGATGAGGCAGAGCGAGTGAAAAAGTTAAGCCACTGTTAATTTTCCAGGTAAATGTTTTCTGGTGATAGGCTTTAGAGTAATTTCATGGTTTTTAAGTCCAGCTCGAGAGTGTTCCCTGCTCATTACCGAGCCCGGTCCCTAGCGGCGCTTCCACCACTCACCGCAATTTTTAAGATACACAGAAAATTTCAGGGGTTTGTAGTTCCATCACGGACAGGCAAACACATTCACACGTGCATAGTACAGACCCGAGGAAGTGTGTATGTTAACCTGGTTAACTGATGGGAGGAGGTGGGGGGTTAAGTAAGCAGAATGTCAGGGCTTCAGGATGTGGAGGTCTCCAGGCTTCACGCTGAGGTGAATGTATGCTTCTCTTTGTGGCCCTGGTGTGAGTCAGCCTGCGAGGCCGCTCTCCTTTCTGGGAGTGACAGCACTTAGCTTCTGCTGAAATTGGGTTATGGTGGTGATTACTGATCCCCATTTGTTTTTCATGGGTTTAAGGCTACACTGAGACATGTTATGGCTACGTCAGCTCATACTGACCCTGTGTTGAGCGCAGGCCGTAACACATAAAGCCATTTTGTGAAATGTTTTCCAGCCTCAGAGATGTAACACAATACCCGCGGTGTGCTGACATGTTGCGATAACAGCACCGGCCAATTATAAAGACACAGGTTGGTGGCGGCTACCAAACTGGATGTTGTCACAGAACCTTCATAATATTGCTTCAATCTCTGCTTTCTATTTGTCTCTGTTATGGCAGATTTGGTGCTTGGGGAATGAGAGCAGGTACCACATCAACCGTACAGTTGACGGCTCAACCTTATCCGTGCTGATTCCCAGCCTGGCCCCGGGGATCCGCTACAGCGTGGAGGTAGCAGCCAGCACTGGGGCGGGTCCTGGGGTCAAGAGCGATATCACCTTCTTTCAGCTTGGTGAGTTGAAACAACCTTTAGTTCTCTCTCACAGGAGGTCGTATAATGGTTTTGTTTTTCCTCTGGTGGATACATTTGCTTTGTTTGTCCTCTGGCAATCCATTCACACAGAATGAAGCTCAATCATCTGACAAATAATTATGGCATTAATCCAGTCATCTCAAATTAAGAGCCTTTTTGTGATGTGATTTTCTGCCAAGTAAACAGGCAGTTATGTGATTCCTTTCTTTGTAGTAACGGACATGTTCAAGCCTCTGCCTGTTTTTTCTGTTCGTTATCAACAGCGATGCTTAAAAACAGTAATTGAAGTGATTACCATTATACAAACATCATCAAACTTGCCACGGAAGTGCGTGATGAGTTTGAATGACAGGGAACTTTTACAGTTCCGAGCACTGGAAAGGCTTTTAGCTACAGTAGCTGGCAGTGTGATGAACGCGGGCACATTAAATTCCTGTGTGGCAGCTGTTGAGCTGGCTGCCCCACCCTGCTCCACTCTCCAGTCAAGGATGCAATGTTTTCTGCCTCTGCTTTGCTTCAAACAACAAAGGCAATAATGAATCCTGCACTCTGGGCTCAGACATGACGTGTTATTAATGCTGCTAAGAAACACAGTGCACGCTGCAGTGGGGCCGGTTGCTGTAATTTATTTCTTGTTTTGTTGTCCTTTTAGTCTAGACGGACAGATATTTTGAGATGTTTTGTCAGTTTATATTCCCCAAAGCTCTGAGCTGGCCTACTCAGGAGAAGGATGGAAAACACATGAATTGCAGGATGAGGCAGAGAGAGAGAACTCCATCTGGTTTTAAATGTGTGATTGAGTGGGCTGGGATGGGCATGAAGAAGCATCGGCTGTGACTGATACAATTTCTCTCCCTTGAAGAGTTCCTGTGGTGATTGTTGCCATGTTCCAACACTGGAGTGGAACAATGTGCCTCGGGGACCAGCGCTTCACCCAAATGCATTTGTCACACTCCGAGCTTGTATGCGTCATCCCAGCCTAGATACCTGTACAGTCCCTTGTGGGCTGCTTAGTCACATTGGCATGCTCCGTTCACTCGGCCAGACAGAGGCACAGATTGAGAAGACAGAGGAGCGAGGGGAGAGGCAGGCGAATGGAGACGTGGAGCGAGTGACTGAGACAAAGACAGACAGAGGGATATGGAGGGGTAAAGGCAGGGAGCTGGTTTCATTGGGGAAGTGTTTTTGCCTCTGGCTTGGAGAGTTGGTAGAGACGAGTGGCTACAACATGAAAGACTTGAGCAAAAGAGATGAAGACAAAGTAACACGAACATGAAGAAATTTCAGAATGGTGGGGGCTGGGGCAACCCGAAGAAGTCTTTCATGTATCACGCATGAGGGAGAAGCACAGAGAGAATAGACAGATGAGAAAAACAGACCGAGAGCGGGTTGTTGTGAGCAGCCGTACAGACGGTGCCTTTACAGTGCATTTCACAGTAGCAACAGCTTCAAGGCATTCACACCTCAGCTTTTCACAGATGTGCCCGAGTTTGCTAATTACTGTGGTGTCTGTATTTGAGGATGATCTCATTGGATTTATTTATGTGATTATGAAGCCACCACTGCTGGGTGTAAATGACGCCTCTCTGTGTTTTCCTATCGGGCTCCATCAGGCTTGTGTGGCACACAGGCTGTGTTTGAATGTCTTTGGTTGCTTTCGTCTGCTCACCTGCCATTGTTGACTGGGATTTGCGATGAAAGCCTTTTGAATAATAGAGAGAAACGACTCCCATTTCGACAACCCAGCCTCATACACACCCGCTGAGATAAAGAATCTTTTTTTGTGCGTCAGGAGATGGAGGAATGTTCATATTTTTGTGCCATGCTGACTCTATTTATTTCCACTATATATTCCCTATTTCAGGCTTTAGGTTTTATAACACATTTCCCTCCTGTTTTCACATCCCTAACTCCCTTCGTTTTGCATGTGCTATTCCAATTTTGTACCACCAACTGCGCCTTTTTTTTTAATGCTGTCTAATTCTGATCCGACATTCCTCGTCCTCAGATGCATCCGGGCGAATGACAGAGACCGTGATCCTGGAGAACCCTCTGTCCCAGCAGATTTCAGATGTGGTCAAGCAGCCGGCCTTTATAGCAGGCATCGGAGCAGCTTGTTGGATCATCCTCATGGTCTTCAGCATCTGGTTGTACAGACACCGCAAGAAGAGGAATGGCCTCTCCAGCAGCTATGCGGGCATACGAAAGGGTCAGTACATGAGTGCAGCAGAACACATTCAACACTAGCACCTAAATGTCTGATGTGCAGCGCTGGTTTGAAGTCAGAGGTTTTCACACTTGCAGAATTTGGTGAGAAAAATGAATGCAGTATTTATTAGTGTGGTACTGTGTTCATTTCTGTTTCAAACCAGTGCCCTCAATCTTCTTCATCCCAAATGCTGCCGAGCTACCTCACATCCTGCCTGTCACACACAGAGCGCTGTCTTTGTGGAGTGCTCTAGGTGAAGTCTAACTGAAAGTACTCTCCAGTAGGGTACTTTAAGATGTGATGTGAGCTCCCGCTGAGAGTGCTGCATGAAGACGTCTTTTATTTCTTTTTCATACTTCTGTCACGCTGATTCTGCAAGGGTGTGTGAAGAGTGTTTTCAGTAAAGTACATTTTGAGGTCCAACAACTCCCCTTTTAGCAACTCCCTCCTGACTGTGCTGGGAGAGAGAGAATGTCTTACCATAATACCTCTTTATCAAGGACATGCTGACATTTTCACATGCTTGAAATATTCCTGCTGTCCTTTTAGAGAGGGGCCTTTAGATACGGAGGAGCTGAATTGAGCAATCCTGTTAATAGCGTCTACTTAGCGTATGTTTTGAAAAATCCCTAACCATGTGTGTTTGGGCTGCATTTCAGCCCTCGCAGAGTAGCCACAGCGTAACGCAGTGTGTTTGTACCTGACTTGAGTCAAAGTGACAGGGCTCATGACATGCCCAACCTCTGCCCACAATAGTTAGAGTATAAAGAGAGCTATTAGCCTTTCTCTCTGCGTCTCATTTTTGTGTGGGCTGGTTTAATGTGTGGCCTTGGGCTGTGCAGCTGCTGCCTGTGAGCGCTACCTGCACCGTACCCACTCCTGGGCTCAGGTTTACTGCTGACTGCCAGGGTTAGAGGAGATCCACCCTTCAACCTTGAGACACACACACAGACAATAGACTGACTTAGCTGTTGCTAATCTGTGGCTGTCACACAGAAAACACAGAATATCCATGTGCTAAATCCACTGCAGTCATGCTAATGGTGGGCGTTGTGAGTCATGTGAAAGTGAGAGACACCTCAGCTAAGCTTTTCCTTAAGCTCTGTGGTTTTTTACAGCTTTTGCACATACCTGTGTGGGTGATTATGGTCAGAGCTGTTGATTTTCTTATTAGAGTGAATGCAACCTTGATTCCAAAGAAGCTGGGATGCTGTTTAAAATGCAAATAAAAACAGAATGCCATGATTTGCTAATCCTTTTTGACATGTATTCAGTTGAATAAAGCTCAAAGACAATAACTCATAGACTGTTTATTTGTAAATATACTTATTCTGAATTTGACGCCTGCACCACATTTTAAAAAGTTGGGACAGGTACATGTTTACTGCTGTGTTACATCACCCTTTCTTTTTACAACACTCAGTAAGCGTTTGGAAACTGAGGACGGTAATTGAAGTTTTGAAAGTGAAATTTCTTTCTCATGATTCACAAGCAGGCCTCCCAAAATCTTGAAGGTTTCAGACTGTCTGTGTGGAATAAATGGGCCAAAATCCCATCTGAACACTGTGAGACATTGCTTTTTTCATACAGGAAGCATCGTGAAATGGCTCTGCAAACAAAGGCCTCTTCAAGTATTAAATAAATTGCAGTCAGTATATTTTAATACTTTTTTCCCGGATTCATTCCACTTTATTGCACATATTCTTTATGGATCATTTTCTTCATTAGTGTAGTTTTATTGAGTTAATATACATGTTTGGTCTAATGTCATGTGAATAGCTGCATTGGAAACATGTTTAATAACCAAAAAACAGACATGTTGAATACCTATTTCCCACACTGTATGTTGAGCAAGATTTGCAAATCGTCAAACCTGTTTTCATGTACGTTTTACACAGCTTCCCAACTTTCTTGGAATGGAAACGTTATCTTGATTTGACTGCATTGAAGTCTCTTAACACCCTAATGCTAATATGATGTCGCATGTTGTTTGGTTTCAGAGTTAGTGTTGCTATGAGAAGAAATTATGTGCAATCTGAGATTCAATTTGGCCTCTTAAACAATACCAGTATTCTTCTCCAATAATGTACAAGCAGAGGTTATTCAGAGGGAACACGCTTATACAGAATAGCAGCTTTGAAGACTTGTGCAGTAATGATCTGCGGCCAGGCGGCACAGAAGACTGTGTAGGCTGAGGTTACCCTCTGACTCTCTGTGATTCTATATGTTGATGTTTATACACATAAACTCACAAAGCTCTTCAGGGGCACAGTAGGCAGACATACCCCCGCCTTCTCCTCCCTCTCCTCCTCGTGCACCCAGACCACAAGAGGCCACGGTCTTTGTTGGAACTGGTTACTAAGAATGTTTTGAAAAGAGTATAATTGCAACCACATGAAGCAACAATCTGCACTCAGGGTGAAATAGGCTGAATTGGGACTTGTGTATGTGTGCATGTGTGTGCTGCAGTCTGTGCCAGCGGTGTCTCTCACAGATTATATATGTAAATTTGTAAACTTTAAAGAATTTGAAATAGCTTTGTCTCATTTTTTTTGGCAGTGAATGCAGTCATGCAAACCTTACAGTGCTCATGTGTTGGCATTGTGTGATACAAATTTTATTTTGCTATACTGCACAGATTCTCAAAAATATCTTGTTAGAGATAGTCCAAACAAATCAGCCAAAAAAAGCTTAAGATTGCAGCAAAGAAATTATTACTAAACAAAGAGTCGTAGCTCAGTTACAGCTTCATCTAGCCAGGGATCGAACATCTGTGACATTCTTGTGTCATAAAAGAACCCAATTTATGGATTTCAATCACGTTTGCATTTCTCACACACTGTTTAGCCTACCAAGTGTTAGTCTGTCCCCTCTTCAAAGGCATTCATCAAACAGATAAAAGCCATCCAACTGCTTCTATCTTTAGACTTGTTTGAGCATCGAGAGGAGAGATTCAAGCGTAATAGGATGATTGTGGCATTTAGAGGACATTTGTTGGCACAGGTGCTGTATGAATGAATTGTTTGAGGAAATGGAAATGTGACAACAGCAGTACCTTTCGTCTTAGATGTCTCTCTCAGATGTCTCATACTGTATGCTGAAGGCAGACAGCAACATTTCTATAGAGCAGATACTCGAAGCAGCGCGCTGGGCGATTACCAGCATGGTGCAATGTTGCATCAACTGTGATGCATACTGTTGCATTCCTCACTTCTTTTGCAGAGTACATTTTCAGAACATACCTACAGACCACAGCAGCCAACACTGAATCTAAATCTGCCTACAGCATGTTAATGTGTTGCACAAGGGCCCCTTCCATGCCAAAGTGTGAGTAATTGAGCTGTGTGGGTGATGATGTGAGTGTTAGAGATAGCAACAGATATCTCCCCAGTGTGTGACCCCTGCCCAGCAGGCCTCTGACAGTCTGGGCCAGGATTTGAACCAGCAGCTGGCTCAACACTCACTTTCCCCCAGTTGGGGTGCAGGGATGTCTGCAGGGATCAAAGACAAGAGGGCAGGGAGTAGCGTGTGAATACAGGCTAAAATACTTTTTGGGGATTTGTGTACAGTAACAGAAACTATTTGGTGATGAAGCCCAGAACAGAGGAACTGATGCAGACAGTGTTGATGCAAATAATTCAATAATTTCTTTTTCTTTCTGTCCCAACAGTGCCGTCCTTTACATTCACACCAACAGGTAAGCACCTTTTTTTAACATTACGTGATGTCTGTTTTTTCATTCGGCACTAGACTTTTCACAGCACTTCTTTTAATGGCTGGAACAGCAACAGCCCTAATAGATAAACGCCATTAACTTTGGAGGAGTCAGTGAGGGACACTTGGTGAGAGCGGATAAAACGAGCCCAACAATGGCACAGCTTAAAGATCTACCCTAGAATTAAATGCTCCACCAAATGTTTGAGTTGTGTCAGAGCGTAATGTTTAAAGAGACGCAGGCCACACTACTGAGAGGCTGATAAAACTAGTGGTAACTTGATCAAAGGGCTGCTGGCAACCCTCAGATGGGATTTAAGAGAATGACACACCACCAGCACTCCAACACACCAATTAGATAGGCAAGCGGCAGCGGCGCTAAGGAGGTTATCTGTGAATTGAAGTGACACGGCGTAAAACAGATAAAAGAAAGTTCTCTGTGCCTCTCTATCTTTCTCTTTGTACGAGTTTGTATGTACAGTCCTCTTTCTTTCACATGTGGACTTTCATCCTCCTGAAGTTCTTTGTACCCTAGAGGTGTGTCAGGGGCGTTGGCTGTGCTTAGTGGCAAATGTGAGACAGTGAATGGGTGAGAGGAAGTAAAAGTGAGAGCAGGAGAAGAAGAGTGAAGGAACCGGTACTGTACAGTTTGTGTTTGTGGTTACACTAGCTGATCCTGTCTGTGCAGGATCATATCTAAACAGTAGCCGTGTTGTTTGTGTCTGCCTCCAGGCTTGCAATCAGGTAGAATAATTTATCAGTTGCAAGCTTGTTTCATAATCTGCTGGAAATCTTTCAGGTGAAACGCACTCCTTGCTTGTGTGGTTAGGTTTCTGTCTCTTTAAGAAGAAAACCCCTGCCCTGGTACTTAGTGTAAAACCAGGATGTTACAGTGCATTATGTTGATTTCAATCTAGAATTAGATTGTGATACTTTGGTTTGCATTAGAGAGCTAAGCCAAGAGCTCCTTTGGCTGCACGCAAAGGCCAGAACCACACTTCCTGTTGTGAAAACGAGACAGGGAACCGACACAGCTAAGGCCCGACCTACCCCTCTTCCACCTCCTCTGCTCTCAGGGAAGAGATTGTAATTAAAGTTGGAAGTTTATCTCCCCTTCACACACCGGCAGCTTAGAGCTCCTTGAAAGAGTCCAACTTTCAGCGCGCGAAGCTTCAAACACACTGAACCCGAGCCAGACACCCAAAGAGCTCTGCATCTCTGCTCTTCATAAGCCTCTTACATATCCTCCTCCTGCGCCTGTTGCTGTGTGTGTGTGTGTGTGTGTGTGTGTGTGTGTGTGTGTGACTCAGCCGAAATTATGCCACACACATTCATTTACATGCTCACTTGAACTGATACAATAACACACACACGTAAAAAGTAGCAGCAAAAGTGACAATTTAAAATCAGTTTAATATGCTGACCTTGTATGACAGTGGTAAGGATGATGATGTGCTGACAGTTGTGGTGAAATCATGTTGGAAACTCATCATCTCCTCTCTTTTCAGTGGCCTATCAGAGAGGAGGAGAAGGTGTAAGCAGCGCTGGAAGGTAAGAGTTCATTTATTGTTTTTAGAAAAAGTGTGCATGATAATATTTAAAATACACATCACATTTTGGGAAATGTAATGGTGATTAGAATACATTAACAGCAGCAGCAGGATGTTAAACTTCCATGAGCAGGGTTGGGCATGTGTACTTTCAGTCAACAAACACTAGGGGGAGTGCTGTGACTTTCTTGAGAGCTGAGGAGGGGTGAGGATGTGCATTAAACATGTTATGGTAACAGGAACAAAGCCCCATGTAGTCTGCCAGGAGCCCATCCTCATCCTATGTGGTGAAGAGCCACGTCCAGCCACAAGGCTGTGCCATAGCGTCACTGGAAAACATTAATGGAGATACATGCACACACATAGCGGTAACAGCACACCTCTTCGTGTTGTGGAATGGTGCATTGTGCACAAACAGTGAGACTGTGCAGAATTACACTTGGCAGGGATCAACTTGTTCCCACTCATTTGTGTATCCACTGGATGGCATTTGGCATGTTTTCATACAGCTGGGAAACAGTGAAAATTGAGTGTGCTGACAGAAAAGAGGAAATACATATTTTACTTTAATTTGTCACTCATCTGTTTGTATTAATTTGATGCCCTCTTTTTACTGAGAGCACAGAATGTACACAGTACTGACTATAAGTGTACATTTGTGTGTGTGTGAATGGATAGTTAGCTCGGAGCCATCAGCAGTAAATCCATATTCATTATATTATCCAGTTCTATGATTGAATCCCGTACGCAGCATGGCTGTGTCAGCTCTGCACAAAGACAATGGCCATTCAATATCAACATACAACTGCCAGGGTGATTGAGGAGCTATTGTGAGATTGTATTTGGCTGTACAAGACAAATGTGTTCATTACCCAAAATGAATCCAAGAAATGAGTCATTTGAGAGGGAATGAGGAAACGTAATTCAGTGCTTATTCAGTGTTGGGATATGCAAAATGGGAGTTGCACTGTGGAGATTTGAATACTGAAACAGTATATGGCCCTAGTAGAGCAGACTGCATTCTCTTTGTGTGCTAGATTGATTCATTTCACGAGCAATGGGAGACTTTTCATTCTCAGCTCTGTTAACACTCAGTGGTTGGCCTGAGGTGAGGTAGTACAGTAGAATCCTGTTGAGCAAGTGATCATGTATTGTATTTGGATTAAAGCTGAAGAAATAGGAGCAAGACGTGGAAACAATAGAGATGGATGGTGAGACGATGATGTGTAGGACTGGTCCGCATGGGTCTCTGTTCTGGTGCTCGAGTTTCACTAGTTTCCTTCTGTGCGGCTTAAAAGAAAAAAAACTTTAAATGATAGAGATGTTGTGTGACACCGAGGAATCTACTCAGGGAGCATTTGTGGTTCACTGGCTGTTCAGGACGCACATTTCGCAACATTGGGAGTGAATTTTATCTGGCTGTCTAATCCAGGCGGTTCGCTAATGCTCACGAGGGCTCAGGGAAAGTGTCATCGGCTGTGGGCAAGTCAAGCACACACAATCTATTTAGCTGGGCTTTTTTTCTAATGTGCTCCCTGGGCCCGTGTGTGTGTGTGTGTGTGTGTGTGTGTGTGTGTGTCCAAAAGGCAAAAAGTACTAAAGCCGGATTTTTCCTATTCTCAGCTGCTGGATAAATAAACTCCATATAATCTTCTTTTAAATATTGTGTTACTGTGGGTGTTTCAGTTCATTCACATAAATGTCATTGTGGTGTTGGCTCAGTCTCTTACTATTGTCAACCATTTGGTCTTTCTTTTCTCTTTTTTTTCTACAGGCCTGGTTTGCTAAACATTGGGGAATCTGCCACTCAGCCCTGGCTGGCAGACACATGGCCCAACTCTTGCTCCAACCACAACGACTGCAGCATCAACTGCTGCACTGCAGGCAACGGCAACAGCGACAGCAACTTGGCAACATACAGCCGCCCAGGTACGTCGTGCCGGCACTTCCGTACATAAGCAACAACCAAAATAAACACTCGCCTCAAACGCAATGATGCAGTGGTTGACAAAATAACTGTAGAGATAAGAAACGTAGGAGCTGGGGGAATCTGCAGTGCAAAAGGAAGTAGAAGCTGATATCTGGGTTAGCTCCCCGGAGAGTTGTTCTGTGTATCTCTCCTTTCTGTAGGTCTCCACAAGAAAAACCTGAAGAAATATTAGGATTAAGAGAGGCTGTGTGCTTGTGTGTTTGATTTATCTGAGGTTAAAGTAGAGCTGTTTTAGGCAGGAAATAAAAGGAGCACACTGAGAGGGGCTTATGGCTCTACTCTGTTGCTAATCGAATTGCTCTGCTGATTTCCATACTGTTGTTATAGCCGGTAATGTAATTTCCCCTAAGTGCTCAGTTATTTAAGAAATGTGCAGCGGGCGAAGAGGTCAAGGCTGGACTGCAGACTTTGGCCAGGAGCAAAGGAAGAGAGAATGATAGAGGGAGAAAGGTGCACCTGGAAGACCAGATGGAAAGGGGGGGGGAAAGGAATGACGAAGAATAAGTATATGATGAAACATACGCTGAGATGTATGAGCGGAGGTAGAGAGCGTGAATGAGGGAAAGTAGGGTAGGGTAGGTGGAGAGGAAAAAAGGGGAGGAGACTTATGGAACACCACCAGGTGGCCTTTTTAATTTAGTCAGCACTAGTACAGTTGTAAACAAAAGGGAGCAAATTTGGCCTCAATATCATATACACCACTACGATACAATATACATTATTATATGCACACACACACACACACACACACACACACACACACACATACTCGCAGTGACCTATCTGAGGAGAGAAAAGAGTAAAACTCGCAGCCAAAACTGTCAGCTTAGATGACACAGGACTTGCTGTTATTCACTTTCAGCTGTGACCCGAGTCTTAAACAACCCTATCGTCGGAAACTTGGCCTGCAATGAAATGCTTTATGTTCTAAATTATGCACTTTGGGACCATGCCTTTAAGGGCAGCCCCATAATTCCTATCCAGCTGTTCAGCCTAATATCCATCCAGCCATTCAACAGTTTCTCCTTACTTCAAACTGTTCCCATTGAGGATTAATAATTCATTCTGTGGACTTTATAGTCATCAAGTTTAGTTCTTTCTTTGTGCTAATCACCCGTCTGAGGTTGAAGTGTTCAGATCTACCTAAACATGGTGTGAGATGTTTAACAGGGTATAACAGGCTAAAGGCAGCCCTCACTCTCCGCATGACACCCTGCTGTATGACACTAAGGAGCTTGCCAGTCGCATGCTTTGTGTGTGTGCCAAACCTAAACTCTGTGAACATTAAGAGGATCACTGACTAGGTGACAGAGCAAAGAAATAGGAGTTAATGTCCCTTTATCTCAGCCATAGGGGCGCTTTCACACGTCAACCTTTGAAGTGTCAAGCTGTTCTGTGCTGCTGAAATGCGAGGTGCGCGGCACGAGCAGCGTGCACCTATGGCCGTCCTTGGTATTTACCGCAAGGCTGGCTCTCAGATCTGCTGGAGGATTTGAATATTTTATGAGCCAGGGAAAATTGGATCTGTCAGTGGAGCTGTGCTTTTACTGCGCGCCTCATTCCAGGTCTTTGATACAGACATGTCTTTCTGTCCCTCTCAATGAGCAAAGATGCTCCCACCGTCAGATGGGAAAGAACAGAGATGACACCCACACTGAGTCATGGATGAGACTGAGAGGAGGCTGAGCGGGAAAGGTGTAATACCACCTGTGTCACTCACCTAAAGTAGATCATCATTTGGCTAACAAAACCGAGGCGTTGAACAGGAATAGAAATGTCCCTCTCTCTCTTTTAATAGCTTAAAATGATCTGATGTAAATATAATTCACTTTCCTCAAATAAATGCTGTGAGCTCTACAGTAGATCAGATGATGTCCTATTGTTTCAAAGCTTTTCACCGACTAGGCATACTGCGCCTAAGCTGATCAGCAGTAGGCGAGATTGACTAAATAACCTCCTCATGTTCTCCAGCCGACTGCATCGCCAATTATAACAACCAGATGGAAAACAAGCAGACCAACCTCATGGTGCCAGAATCAGGCGTCTATGGAGATGTAGACTTGTCCAACAAGATCAATGAGATGAAGACCTTCAACAGCCCGAACCTAAAAGATGGCCGTTTTGTGGGTCCAGGGGGCCAGCCGACGCCGTACGCCACCACCCAGCTCATCCAGTCCTCCATCATGGGCAACAACGTTAACTCAGACAGAGGAACCGGAGGGAGTGGAGGAGGACTCCTAGGTGGAGGGGAGATGAATGAAAAACACTGCTGGAAGCCCACCTCAGTCCAGCAGCAGAAACAGGAAATGGGCTCCCAGCTGCAGTACAACATCATGGAGCAAAACAAGCTGAACAAGGGTGAGTGTGTGGAATACGCAGCAGCCATGATTAAAGAGGTCATCTCCGAGCCATGATCTTCCTCCACTTGATTTTTCCCCTCTGTTCTCTCCTCTCCCGGCTCTTTCAGCCTCACTGTGGAAGCCTGTAGAAGAGTTTCATGCTCATATTTACCTTGGTTCTGTCTCGCTCCTTTTCAGTCAACATAAGCGTCATCACTCTTTCTTTCTGCCTGTCTGTACGGCATTCATGTAACCCCCTCATCACCCTCCATGCAATCATGTGTAATCTTTGCCGCTTAAACGTGGGCCAGGCCTGAATTGCTGTCATTGTATGGTATCTGGGTTGTCTCTTTGTGATGAAGGCAGGTGTGAGGGTTTATCTTTGGTATCAGATTTCTAAAGGAAAGACAAAGATAACTCTTGGATCTTTAACCGCTTTGAACGAAGCTATCATCACCTGGTTGTACCTGCAGAAAGGAACCACATCTGGTGTGATAGTTTTGAGATTCTTGTGGAGATGTTGCATGTGTTCACATACTCACCTGAAAATTATAACGCATGAACTGCATGCCTTCTGTCCTTTGCATTCCTGTTATAAATTATCATACATCATTTCACATTTCCATGGTAAGGTGGTTTGGTACAAAGTGGATGCTTTGCTTTGCTTGAAACTTTTTGAGTTGGCACGATGTCTGCCGGGGGCCCACACTAACCTTTAGCTCCATTCTCCCCACCATCAGACCGCTACAGAGGAGGTGACAGCCCAATGCCAGCCACCATCCCCTACAACCAGACCCATGACAGCCACACTGGAGGCTCCTACAACAGCTCTGACCGAGGCAGCAGTAGTACCTCTGGTAAGAGAGTTGGGGCATAAAGGAAAATACAAAACAAGCTGCAGAAAGGGCAGTGCGAGGTTGTAAAATAAACCCCTCCTGAGGCTCTTTCTCTCACTTAAAATTAATAGTTTTGTTTTTGATATTTTGCTCGATTTAATCTGCCAAATTTTCCCACCTTATTATTTTTTGTGAACCATATAATCCATATAACTCCGCAACTCCATTTGAAAATCCCAATTTTCCTCGAAAGCAATAAATCACCTCGAGACGCTAATAATGCGTGCTTTAAAATGCTAATTTGATTAATTTCCATGTCAGCCTATCTTGAGGAGAAATTGAAAGGGAGATGCCTTCAGAAAGTCGAAAATTGCAGAACAAAAAGAGAAATGGAAACTGACAACAGTGCCTCCAAACAAAGGCGCATCGTGCCAGGCATTCGCTTGTGCCTTTTGTTTCCTGGGTGCAATGTCATCCAGGGGATGTTTAAAGCAAATTCAATAAAAGGAGCTTTTTATTAACTCTGCTTTTTTGTTTTGTTTCCCTGCTTTCTATTTCATTTCTCAGTTTGTCCTTGCATAGTTTGCATTGCTTCCGTTAATTGGCTTTACTTTAATTCCAGTATGGAGCAGCCTAATTTCATCAGGGCTTCAATGTCTGTCCGCGGACAAGGACAAATGATAACACATTGCAGACGGCATGCAACACTGCCACCTTAATGCCATGTATCCATTCTGATATTGCGTTTGAAGTTCAAGCCATTAAGGAGAAGCCTTTAGTGCTCGATGCACCTCACAGCTCATTGGTTCACAATTCTAATAGTTTGGTATTAATTGGACCCTTTTCTGCCGTTTTCTTTCTACCTTTTCGCTTAGTACTTGGTAATACCGCTGTAGGGAAATGACTGGGTTTTATAGTATTTCCCATCATTTAATAACTGAGAGGTATGTGTGCACACTTGCATTAAAGTGGAGGGTTGCATTAGCCTTTGCACTCTGCCGTGTAAAATGATCTTTTCTTTGTTTGCCAGCCTTGTTAATGCATTTTATCTGCTGTCAATTCCTCACTCATTACCTTACTATTTCTTCAACATTAATAATTGATGTGTTTTTCAGAGACAGAGCAAGTTATGTGTCTATAGGTGTCTTGTGAGTGATGGAGTGCTGTTTTTTTCCGTTTGAGCAGGGAGTCAGGGTCAGAAGAAGGGAGTACGCACCCCCAAACTACCCAAACAGAGCACAATGAATTGGGCTGACCTTCTGCCCCCTCCCCCTGCAAACCCACCCCCAAGTCGGAGCACAGAGGAGTACTCTCTATCCATGGAAGAAAGGTGGGACATGTCTGCACAGACACAAAGACACAGACAATCTGACAGGCATGCAGACACTGTATTTAAATACGAGTTCAATCGTCTTGCCTTCTCTCCTGTTTCTTGCCTTCAGTGCAAGCATTTGCCCCAAGGCTTCTCTATCTATTAGTGCTAGACTCATGTCAAACCTTGATAGAAGGATGCCATGAATATTTAGTTTATGTTTTCCTGGCTTCAGTATGTGAAAACATTCATGTTTTTTTGTGAGTGATATGACGATAACGAGGCTGGTTTCTCTCTGCTGGCAGCTGTGAACCAGACATGCAGTGCCCCATGCCCCCCTCTCACATGTACCTGCAGCCTGATGAGCTGGAGGAGGAAGAGGAGATGGAGAGGGGGCCCACTCCTCCCATCCGAGGGGCAGCCTCTTCCCCCGCAGCTGTATCTTACAGTCACCAGTCCACAGCCACTCTCACACCCTCACCCCAGGAAGAGATGCAGCCGATGCTCCAAGACGCACCCGACAGCCACGAACGCAGGTACACCTGCATGACTTCTACAGGCGTAACAAGTAGTGAAAGAAGAGTGGTCAGCCTGTGTGCAGGAAATATATCTCCCAAGCATTTGAAATTCACAACTGTTTCCATGTTTTAGCCCATTAACTCCTATCCTATATTGCACAGCACTCTTGGCCATTTTTCAATAGCATATCTGAGGTTTTAGATTGATTTCTTACCTTCAAGGGAGCCATTTGTTTCACATCATTTCAGTACAGCATAAAAATCACCCGCAGTGATTTGAGAGTTGTTTGAAATAAGTAATACATCACAGTCTACATTTCATTTTTTTTGTCAAAGTAATAATATCACTGTGTGGTAATCCAGCTGTGAGCGGGAACTTGTCCATGTTAGTGTGCAAAGAAATGAAGACATCTCACTTTCAGGATTAAACTGCCAAAAAGCAGCCAGTTCAAAGTAAGATACAAAATTGGCATTTATATATTCTCATTTTCTGAATGTGATTTCTGGACACCGTTGCCATATACTCTTAAATCCTGAGTTCAAAAGTCCACTGTTCAAATGTCCAGTGGATTTAAAGAGACATATTGGCAGAATGGAATATAATATTTATAAATATGTTTTCATTAGTTTATAATCACCTGAAACTAAGAAACAGGTTTTGTTGCCTCATAATGAGCCATTTATATCTACATATGGGGCAGGTCCACCATGTTGTTACCATGTTGTTTTCATGTCGGCAACAGTTGATCTCCCACACACTTGGCACACAGGAGAAGTTTCAGTTGGTTGCAATCTCCAACCTCACCACTAGATGCCACTAAATCCTACACAGTAGACCTTTAATGTGATTGGATGTACCTCAGAAATCATCAGCATTAATGTAAATTGCATATGATTTGTACTTGGCTGTGTGGTCCTATAATAATTGTCTGGTGTTTTACTTTTTATACATAATTAATGAGAGTTGTTCTAACACCGATACCAGGACTGGAAATGCCTCCGATACTGCCTAATATGCTGCATCAGGTATCGGCGAGTACAAGAGTCTATAGACTGATCCCATACCAATGGTAATCACAATGGTATCGGATCAGTACTCTATATCAGCCGATATGCAAGTACAGGTATCGCAATCTGCAACAGGAAGGAAAAATGGTATGGGAACATCTCTATTATTTATCAAAAATATGACGGGTTTCTGTGTGTTTCTCAGGCGCCACGCTGTGAGCCCCCCACCCCCTCCAAGGCCCCTCTCCCCTTCACACACATATGGGTACATCACCAGCCCATTGGCCTTGGACACTGACGGTATGGAGGAGGAGGAGGATATTTTGGAGGAAGAGGAGGAGGAAGGTGACGAGACAGATGCAGAGGTGGCCAAGATGCACTACCACCACACTCACCCCCACACACACCCCCACCATCCCCAGATGCATCCGCGAAGGTTGCTGCTACGAGGGCTCGAACAGACGCCCGCGTCCAGCATGGGCGACCTGGAGAGCTCGGTGACCGGCTCCATGATCAACGGATGGGGGTCGGCTTCTGAAGAGGATAATGTCTCTTCAGGGAGGTCCAGTGCCGTCAGCTCATCAGATGGATCCTTCTTCACTGATGCTGACTTTGCTCAAGCGGTTGCCGCAGCGGCAGAGTATTCAGGCCTCAGGGTGGCCAAATATCCCAACACACTGGGCCAAGATGTCGGAGGAGCTTCAGGTGGGTTTTTATATGGTTGCCCAATGTTTACAAAATATGTTGCTGCAGGAAATTTTAGACGTAGTAATAGCAACCTGTTCCCTTTTCTTTTGTCAGCGCGAAAATACCAAATAAACCCGTCAGGTCACCGTCCTGGCAGCCCGGTGTCTACAGACAGTAACATGAGTATGGCAGCTGTACACAGGAGGCCTCCCAAGAAGCAGAAACAGCATCCTGCAGGTCATCCAGGGAACCAGCGACGTGATGCCTACAATGAAGGTATACATAAATAAACTGCAGTATTATAAACTGAAATTCTGTAAAAATCATACAAGCTAGACATGTACTGCATGTTTTTGCATGTAGATTTCTTCTTAAATATTTAAGATTAAATGAGCTGGATTGTTGGTATAAATCTATTATGTCATATACAAATTAAACATCCAGGGTTTCTTTTTTAGAAAATAATGTGTAGGTCTGATAATGGTCTGAAATATTGCAGCTATTGACAATCTTCCATATATTAAAGCTAAGTTGGTATTAGGTATGTACATGTTTTATCTGTAAAAGGTATTAATGACTTAATACAGCCAACAGACTGACGGAGAGAGACATGTAGCAGTGGTAGCGGTTTAGCTGTATCCCACAAGTACACAGATGGCCAGTTTGTATCAATGGCTCTGCCTCTATTCCCTCTACAGATATGGAAGGGAAAAGTGCAGTTTACTGTGATGTAGTGTCCGTAAATGACTGAGTATGGGTGTGCCATGAGCCAGAGTTTTAATCATCTTCTCTCATGTGTTTATGCACATGCATACATGGCATCACTCCTAATCTGTGACGGTGCTGAACAGATCGGGCGAGTGGTGGGCTGGAGGCCAGGGCCATGGTGGGGAGGAGTGGGAGGGGGACGGGGCTGTCTCAGGGGAGCTCTGCCCAGCTTGGCTATGCTGACACTGGGATGTCTCTCCACTCTAGCCACTAATGAAATTGCTCCAGGTGCTGTGGCTCATACTGAAGTGCCACCTTTCACTCGGCAGGAGCCGAACATAAACCAAACAGGGGCTAAATACCAGTGCAGCTGTACACAGAAGGAAAAGCTTTAACCTTGTTAAGTAAAAGAGCAATTGACTTTTACAGCATCATTCTTTACAACACACAGCCTAACAGTGGAAAGCCACTTCTTTCTGGCTGTTTCCTTCGTGCTTTGATCTTGTGGAAAGATCTTCTTTTTTTTTTAATATATCTGTATGTGAGTGTGTGCACACACTCACTCTGCTGTGTACAGTATGTGCTGTCCCAGAGCTGGCTCTCTTCTTAGTGTCAGGTGTCCTTGAGTGTTGGAAGCACTTGACAGGGAGATTTAATATCCCGCTCACTGGGAGCCAGACCAGCTATATCACTGCAGAAACCCCCCCCCCCCCCCGAACCTCCGCCTCCTGCCATCATCCTTATATCCTGGCTTCTTCCCCATCCGCTGCCCCTCCCTTTGGAGTGATCTCTCCATCCCTTTCCACTCTCTCCTCCTCTCCCGTGCTCCCCTCTCCTCAGTCTTTGTTTGAGCAGCGAGGGGGCAGACTGACAGCTCTGCAGCTCTGTCTGTCCATCAGTCCTCCTGCTGATTGCATTTGATCTGAATGGATTGTTTTTCATTTGGAGGTTATTGCCTCCCCCTGCTCCCCCTCTGTCTTCCCTTCAACCCCCACCCTACATACCCTGTCTGTGGTCTGGGAGACTGGCGCTGAGGTGTTGGATGAAGGAAATTTAAAGGAGGACAGCAAGAAAACACTTACTATGTTTGCTATGCACACAGTGCATTGTAATGTGCATTCCTGTGTGTTTCTATAAATAGTTTTACATCTCTCTACCTTTTGAAGAACTCAGGATTGAGACAACTATCCAGGCAGCGTCACCAAATACACATAAATAAGATCACTTAAGGTGCCGGTAAAAAAAAAAAGGCAGAAAAACAAGTAAACCAGCAACCCCCCCTTGCACCCCAGCAGCCTCCTTTCCCCACCCCTACCCTTCTCTGACCCACTCATTTCACTCTCGTTTGCACAGTGGATGTGAAAACACCCAAGTCATAACCCCCCCCCCCCCCCCCCCCCCGCTCGTGTCCAACCTCCCCTTTCCAAACCACCTGAAGAAANTCATATTGTGTTTGACTCTAATGCCTTTGTCTACCTCCTCTCTGAACTTAACCCGTTCCTGTCTCTTTTCATTTGTCTCAACCTTGTCTACCTAATTAACCACCAGGCCCTCCAGTACATCCTCCTTGGCAAGCCCAGAGACACTTTTCAGGCCTGAGCTCTGTCCTCGCCGATATTTCCTCATAAATCTAACAGGCGCTCTGCTCCTCCCTTGTAGTGAGCCATATCTCACAGACTGTGGCATTGATCGGACTCAGACTGAGGCAGGACTCAAGAGGCAAGAGAGATATTAAAAAACTGCAGACGCCTCACTGCTGTATGATATTGACTGGCCCCCTTTTGTATTCAGGAGGAGTGGTTGGAGGTGGAGGATAATCAGAAGAGTGTATTGAAGCTGCCTGATTCCGCCAACAAGACACAGCAAAGACATCACCTGCCCCATTAGCCTATCGTGTGTAAAAACGGAAATAAAGGCTGTGATTCTCCAAAGAGTCCCATGTTCTAAAACGAGTCTATGGTGGCCTTCGGAATGCAAGCAAGGTGTGAGAGCTGGCACTTGCTTCGTTTATTAACTTTCTAATCCTATGTGGATTATGGGTCTGACCGCCGACAAAACCATCCTTCAGGTTGGAAGCTGATTAGAAGATGAAAAGCCATCGATCGAAGGCAGATAAGGCTTTTCTCTCAGCGTTTTGTTTAGATGGCTGTGTGATGTGTGAGAGGCCAGGCGGCCCACTGGCTGGCCTTACATGAATAATGGCTCAAGGACAAGCAGCATTGATTCATCGACAGGGGAAGTCGAGCAGGTCAGAGAGCCAGCTGCTGACCGTCACGCTCCCCTCTTCCTCCTCTCAAATCTCATAACTCTCTGGCCAGATTCAGCCTCTCTAGTGTCATCTGTTTTGTTTACTGTCTGTGCGGAGGAGTTTCCTTTCGGCAGAGCTATGTGTACAGCTCTAAGTGTATGAGCACAAGCTCCAGCTGTGTTTGTGTATCACCTTGCAGGTGTGAGACAACTGACTGACAGATGATACACACTGAAGTTTCAGGAGTACACAGATTCTTGTTCCTCAGTCTTGTGCAATTACCTAAACCCTAGGTTCTGATGTCAGTGGTTAATGTGTCCTTACTTCCTGTGTTTATCCATCAGATCTCCCACCTCCTCCCATCCCACCTCCAGCAGTGCTTAAGTCACCTACACATCCCTCCAAGGCAGCCCTGGAGGGCCGGGGAGTGATTTCCCCCAAAGCAGGTGAGGCGGGCCGAGACAAGAGAGGAGGGACAGTGGGCTATCGGCCCAGAGAGGGCTCGGACACCAGAACCAGCTCGTCTGAACGCAAAGACGCTCAGGAGAGACAAAAGAGTGCCCATGGAGGGAAAGGGAATAAACATGAGGGTAGCACTGCCAACAAGGCACGCCAACACGCAGGTACGATAACAAATACAATGTGAGGGAATCCCTCGACACTGTGTGCAGTGTTTCTGATTACGCAAGTCTCAATTCCTCATACGATTGTTTTTTGTCCCTAGGTTCAGAGGACATTATGCCCTATAGCCGACCACAGTTCCCCACAGTCAACAGCCCCCGAGACCCAAGCTCCTCCAGCTCCATGTCCTCTAGGGGCTCAGGGGGCCGGCGGAGAGGAGAAGGAGGCCGCAGGAACCCTGCAGACATGGGCCTCAACACCACGGGGGCCTTCCAACCAGGAGATGAAGAGCTAGAGGTACAGACTTACAAAGTACTGAGACTATCCCTAGACCTCTACTACTATTCTAGGAACACATGATAAAAGGTGTCATGTCGACAGTATTCTTGTTGATTCGGCATCAAAGTAATCCATAAAAAAAAAAACATATTTTCGTACAAACTTGACATTTTGAATATTGTATCCTCAACATGCTACCAGCCTGTTAGTTAGCTGCACTATTTTAGTGGAGGAGACTGTGAAAATAAGAAGCAAACCGTTTAAACAATTAATAAGTCTCACTAAAATAAGTGGCGGTTGAGGGATCAGAGACACGCTGAATTAAACACCAACTGCTGTTCACTCCACAACTCCACCAATTTCTCCTCCTCTCCCACAGGAGAGAGAACTGAGACTTGTTCACATTCTTGGGTCTGAGTCCCCTCCATGTTTACTGTCTACCTGGTTTACTGCGTCTTGTTTGGTGCTGTAGAGTGCACAGCTATTGGTTGTTAATAGTGGTGTAAATCACTGGTTTCATCATGTTACTATATCATATTGATTCTTTGGTCAACGATACAATATTTGCTGATAGCATAAAGTCTGCCACGATATGATTTCAATACGATACAGGGGCCTGTGATAGATACGAGACGATACCATATGCACATATTGATGACAGAAGAAGCAGCCACGCCTTTCTTTTTTGCTTTTGGCCATAAAAAATAAAAGCAGCACATAAATAATGTAAATAACTGTCACCGCTGAAGTGCAGTAATGTGTACTTTATACTGACTCCACTAACGCACATTACACAGCACATGGGATAAGTTAACCTTTCTGCCAGAAAGATCTTTGTGAAAGAAATCTTTTCAGTTTTAACCCAAATGCTGATCTTTTTCATAAAACTAAAGGTCTATCCGGCTCAAAGCCCTGAAGGCAACCTTCTCCCAACAGCCATAAAACATGGCTTAATAACAAGATCATTTAACAAAGGTATTAAATTAAGCTCAATAATAAATGTCAAGGTTCACAGACATGGCAGTTGTGTTTTGCTATTACCCATTATTAGCTCAACCATGTTTACATTGTATAAATTAGCCTAGCACTAGCAGACGTTCCTCCATTCGTACCTCATAAAATTACATGTATTATTCATGCTTTTTCATACTCACTGTTGGTTTAGGTCACTGCATCACAGACAGAACAGCACAGTTGAATTTCAGCCTGCATGCGTTTTTAACTGAACAGAGTTGCTAATGTTGCTGAGAAGTAACGTTACGTCATGTTTTATCTCGTAACAGCATTGTTTACGTATAGCACGTGCTCTGTCTGTTGACCCCTATTTTTCTCCGAAATTGAAAATATATTCCACACTTCTGATTTATTCCTGAGTAAAAAACGTTATCTTCATCGTATTTCTCTTGACTGCTTGCCATTTGCCTGCCACTGCCTGACGGTGACATGGACTTTCAAAATAAAAGCGTACCTAAAGATGACGATCAATGTTTTCACTTTGCATCGATGATACTGGATCGTTGATCACTGAATCGATATATCGATCCAGATCAATGGATCGTCTCACCCCCAGCTGTTAACAATGTTTGTGTCATTGAACTTAACTATATGCATGAGCCAAAACTAAAATGGATAATTAAACGTTTGATTTTGTCGGAATGACAAGATGAGGTAAAGTCTGACTTTAGACAGCTCGGGCTGAGTTTTAAGATGACCTTACACCAAACATTCGGGAACATGGAAGCACGCACCACCTTTGGTAAAACTTTCATGAATTTATTCTGACATTGGAAATTTTCCTACGACAGTGAAACCGCTTAAAAGTCATTTGACGTAAGGCTGGTATTAGCCTCTCTGTATTGCAAATCTATTTTAGTTATCGGCTGACATATACGCAGATACAGATACGTCTACGATGAAGCGAATACCAGAGGATTGATCACCCGAGTTATGAAAAACTGATTATAACCAAAATCTTTTTTTGTTTGTTTTTTTCCCCAGATGGTAGAAAGCTGAAGAACAGAGGAGGAAACCGAGGAACTGTCCTGATTTTTCCAATAGCGGAGCACCATTGTTTCTCTTACGATTTTAAATATCTCAGTATTTCACCATCATGTTGGCTGCCATCATACTGTACATCAGTAGTGTTTCTTTACATCTGGAAAACAGACCAATGTTTTTTTGTTTTGTTTTTTCTAACTTATCATTTTCTATGTCCATTTTAAAAAAGGAAAGAGTGTCAGAAGATAAAAGAATGGTGCATTCAAAACAAAATACGCAGTAGTATATTTATGTTTAATTCCAATGCAATATGGAGTGAAATCCTACTCCAGACATTGACATGACTCTGCTTGCCTCTACAAGAACTTTGGAGAGCCGATACAGTCACGTTACTGTAATAAAATACCTGCGAGCAGAGAGGGGTGGACTGTCTGTAAATATACGTGTATACATGATGTCCTCTTTGTTTTACCCACTGTGGTACCTCAAATTTGTCTTCCTTGTTTTATTTTGCGAATTCTAATTTTATTATGCCAGTAAATATAATTATTATTTTATCATTTCCATCCATGTTGTAAATTGCTATATTATTTAGCTGCCCCAAGAAAGTGCCACTTTGGGATTTTTTTTTTTCTTTTCTTTTGTTTTTTGTAATGCACTGTTATGTTTCGTGTTGTTGTCAATGTTTGTTATTTGTTTTACTTTGGTTTTAAAAGCACAATCACTAAACTTTATTTTAAACCATTCTATCTATTAACCTTTTTGTCTTACTGGAGGAAAACAGGTATGACAAAAGAGTCTAGTTAATCCTGATGATGATGACGATGATGATGATGTAGGTAAAGGTTGCTGTTTACGAAGGCTGTGCTTGAAAGGAGACTCCTTGCGTTGTGATTATCTCCCTCTCCGGTTCTGACGCTAGCTCAAGTGATGAAAAAGACAGTTAATGTGAGTCATAGCTGCAATGTATATATCTTTTCGCATTGACCATGAACTCAGCTATTGCACATTGATCGAAATGGTTACATTGTCTACTAATGCACTTAAACGAATGTCAAATACAGGAAACAAGAGTCACTTTGGGAATCTGGAGAGGTTGGAATTGGACAAGAAGAGTCTCTTTTCTTGATAAGGCAGGGGTGATGGACCCCTGTTTTTTTTTAATGGAGGAAGGGTGCTGTTGTTTATTCATAGGACATCTGCAAACATTTGTTTCGTAAAGCAAAAAAGTAAAAAGAACTAAAAAAAATGACGAATAAAAAAAGTTCAAACTATACATGCTCCTCTGGTAATTTGTCAACATTCTCTGAAAGGATATGGGTGACCATGGTTCATTATGTCAGCAACTCCCACAATTTTCTGTCACACAATACAAAGTTTCTTCTTAAGAAGGTAATTTTTCTAAACAGTTGGGCATTGTAATTTCTAGCAGAAGTGAGTTAAAAAGAGCATTTGTTGGGGACAGTATGCACTATTGATGATTACAGGTTGTTCACGGGGTCTTAACGTGTCAAAAGTTTATTAATCAATTTTCACTAAAATTAAGGCCCCTTATAAGTATTAAACGTTCTTGAATAACATTTTGTGAGGTAAATTTTGTAGTTCCGTTTCAATATGTATAATTGTCCAAAAACATTGTATGCTAAAGTTCGCACAAATTTAATCATTACTGTGGTGGGTAGTGGAATTCTGTTAGTTATGGATTCCTGCAAGAAGCATCTGAAAAGAACAACTGTTAGCTCCCTTACTGACCCAATGACTGACTACTTCTTGATAACATAACACATAGGTCCCTTTACACATGGGTGTTCAACTGCCTAGCTAATGGGGAAGTGAAAGGTTTCAGATGAATGTTGATTTTACATTTTTTAGGACATACTATACTATGACTTTTTTCCCCCAACATAGATACCATGATATTTTTTAGTACAATTTTCTGGTATATTATACTATGACTTTTTTTATTACGTGCTATATTATGGCATTCTTTCATGCATTTTTCTGGCATACTGTATTATGACTTTTTTTATGACATAATATACTACGACTTCTTTATGACATATGATACTCTGACATTTTTTTGTACATTTTTTCTGGCATACTTTACAGTGACATTTTTCTGGTTACTACACTTCGACAATTTGTTTTTACATTTTAAAGCATAAGATACTTTGACTTTTTATGACTTACTATACTTTGACATTTTAGTTATAATTCCTGGCATAGTATACTATGACTTTTTTATGCCATACAATACAATAACATTTTTAGTACAGCTTTCTAGTATACTATACTGTGACATTTATATGGCATAGTGTACTATGACTTTTTTTCAATGACAGACTATCCTTTGGCTTTTTAATAATATACTATATTATGTCAGTACATTTTTCTAGTACAAGATATGATTTTTTTATGACATACTTTAATACACTGCTCAAAAAAACAAGGTAACAATTTATCATTACATTATAACACCAGGTCAGTTCAACTTCAGGGATATCAATCTGTCCATTTAGGAAGCAGAGGTGATTGTAAATCAATTACAGCTGCTTTGGTGCAAATGAAAGTGACAGCAGGTGCAATGGAGAGGCAAAAGCGAGACAACCCCCCAAAAGGGAATGGTTTTACATGTGGTAGCCACAGACAGTTCCTCGCTCCTTATCCTTCCTGACTGATTCTTCTCTAGTTTTGTGTTCTGCTAGCAGCATGAGGAGGTACCTGCAGCTAAATTAGGTTGCACAGGTAGTCTAGCTCCCTCAAGACGGCACATCCAGACCTGTGGTCATAAGAAGGTTTGCTGTGTCTCCCAGCAAAGTCCCAAGAGCATGGAGGAGATACCAGGAGACTGCTCATTACACAAGGAGAGCTGGACAGTGCCGTAGAACAGCATTAACCCAGCAGCATGACAAGTATCTGCTCCTTTGTGCAAGGAGGAACAGGAGGAGCACTGCCAGAGCCCTACCAAATGACCTCCAGCAGGCTACTGGTGTGACTGTTTCTGACCAAACTGTCAGAAACAGACTCCATGAGGATGTCATGAGGGCACAACATCCTCTCGTGGGACCTGTGCTCACAGCCCAGCACGGTGCAGCTCGAATGGCATTCACCAGAGAATACCAGAATTGGCGGGTCCGTTATTGGCGCCCCGTTCTCTTCACAGATGAGAGCAGATCTGAGCACATGTGACAGGCATGAAAGCATCCGGACATACTGTGGTGAACGTTATGCTGCCTGTGACATCATCCAACAGTGATGGGTCAGTGATGGTCTGAGGAGGCATATCCTTGGAGGGACACACAGACCTCCATGTCACAGCTAACAGTACCCTGACTGCTGTTAGGTACCGGGATGAATTCCATAGAGTGCTTCTAAGACCTTGCGCTGGTGCAGTGGGCCCTGGGTTCCTCCTGGTGCAGTGGGCCCTGGGTTCCTCCTGGTGCAGTGGGCCCTGGGTTCCTGCAGGACAATGCCTGGCCTCATGTGGCCAGAGTGGGTGGGCAGTTCCTGGATGACAAAGGCATTGATGCCACTGACTGGCCCATCCCATTCCCCTGACCTAAATCCAATTCAGCACCTATGGGATGTTATGTATCAGTTCATCCAAGGCCGCCAAGTACCGCCACAGACTGTCCAGGAGCTTACTGAAGCCCTGATCCAGCTCTGAGAGGAGATCCCCCAGGACACCATCTGCCGACTCATCAGAAGCATGCCCAGATGTTATTGGGGCCATATGCACTACTGAGCCACATTATGAGTTGACATAATAAATGTCGATGATTTTTGTTTCTCTTGACCATTGTTACATCATTTTGTTCTTAACAAATTATACAATCTACATCCATAAGATGTATATATCATGTATATCATTTTTAGTGCATTTTTTTGACATACTATACTATGCCTTTTTCAGTTACATAGTGTGATATTTTTTATGACATATTACATTTTCTACACCATTTTTAACTCTTTTTTTTTTTTTTTAACATTTTATGGTTTATCATACTATGACTTTTTTGTCACTTTTTAATGACATATTATACTATAACTTTTTCAGTACATGTTTCTGGCATACTTTACTGTGACTTTTTTAATGACATTTTTTTTCTGGAATACTACTGTATGTGTGTTGGTGATGTGACCTGTAAGAACTCAAAGTTGCAAAATCTATCTGGAAATGGTGCTGAAGAAGATCTTAAAAGGTATTCATTTTGACTTAAGGATTTTGGTATATACCCTGTGTTAGTATCTACAGCAAAAGGGGCTTTGGATTCACTAAAAAATCTCTTATGTGCATACACATTTTTGAAATCATACTTATACTGTAAAGCTGTCCATATGCATTGGTAAATGTCAATTATTGGGAAACTGAGTGCACATACACAAGCCTGATTTCTGCTCCCACAGTCAGTGGTGTCATAAATAGATTCAAAAGTAGATGCATCCTTAATCACCTGTTTGCATAGCAACACTTGTGCCTGCTCTGCCAAGCTTTAGATCTGTCAAAACAAAGAACGACAAGGACAATTTCTCTGATGTTGTCGCATCGGGGCTCTACAACAGTGCTAGAGCACCTGTCATTATGTGCAAACTATACACACAGATGTAGATATTTATAGGGGCTAGATCATTAATTCATCACATATCACTGTAGCAGTGACACCTCAGTCACCGCTGATGATCATCTTTAAATTAACTGACGATATAGTTTATACACAGCAATGGAACAGAGTAATAAGCTATGTCAGGCTTTGGCTACACATGCAACACTAGAATTAATTCAGCGTTGGTTTTAGTCTTTTAATAGGATTTATTAACAATATAAAAACATAGCAGGGTTAGCATTCTTAACCATTAGAAAACATGAAACATCTCCATAAACATGAAAACAATTTTACTTTCTATTAATATTTATGGTTATTAACCTATGTGTTAAGTATAAAAACTGCAGAAAACAATTCATAAACGCAATAATTTTATTTTATTGAAACATATTGCAGCAATAATTGAAAAGCATCATAATAAAGCTCAATGTCATTGCCTCTATTGCATTCTAATATGAAATGATCTGAGCTGGCCTCACTCGAAAGGACACACTGTACTTCAACAACACAGTCAAGGAGAGAGCTATATCAATATTCCTGGCTCAGAGGCCAAACAGCCCTTTCTGTTGTGTACAGTAGCTATTCAAATGTATTACCTATCACTAATGCCAATTCCATTAGTGTTCTCCATTACTCACAATATCAGCATCCCATGTCATTTAGTAAAGGCATTTGGAGCCATAGAGGGAGGCTAAAACCAATGGTGAAGGGATTATATTCAATTTGACAGGCCTAGATTGCTGCCAATTAGGCGTAAGGAGGCTTCAATGAGGTTACATAAGAGAGCGAATACAGTGCTCATCTTCTTTCTCATCACTCACTAGCCAGTGGGATAGCTGCTGACGCGGCAAAACAAAATATCCATAAAATGAGAAGATGACATTGTCGCCACACGGCGACTCGAGACAGCAACTTATCCTAATTGGAAACTGAAATACATTTGTTCCAGTTTATTACATCTAACCTGCCGACTGCTTGTTCTCACAGAGGCAATAACCTGGCCTATGGGAGTCTTTAATGTCAACCACTGTCTGTCTGGCTTATTCAAACATCAGTGATGAAGAAAGAGAGATGGTTCCTCCCCTTTATACTCCCTCCTGAGCCTCAAAGAACCGGAATGGAAGTCCTGTTTTTACAAGCTAATGACTGGTGCTACCGACCTCAACAAGCTGGAGCCTCGAGAGAACGACCACTCCGAGTCCTCTGCTGAAAACTATCACAGCAGTGAGAGATTTTATGTCCACTAGATTAATTTATTGCAACATCTGGATTGTTGTTTTTTGGCAAATTCAATATATTTAATTTTTTTAATGTAAAAATACAGGAATGCACAGAGGCAATCTAATCAGCAGCCTTTTTTCCCACAGCATTTTCACATCTATTATGCATACTTGTTATCTTTATAAAGAAAAAAATCTTGTTAGTGTTGACATTTGATGTTTACAGAGACAAATTAAAAATGAAAACACATAATTCAGTAATGTATTCATGGTTTGGATATGACAACTGTGGTCTCCAAATTCCCACTCCCCTCCTCCTCCTCTGCCTCTGCCTCTGCCTCTCAGCTTTCAGAGCTCCCTCCCCCCTTCTTTCCCCCAGGTGTTCTCTAATAAGCACCTTTCTAAACAAGAACAAATTTGGAACAGGGGAGAGCATCCCCTTATGCCTCCATCCATCATTTTAATGAGTGGAGGTGTGTCCAGGCCCCACAATGAGATGCAGGTGATTAAGGATATTAAGCGGATATACTGGCTGCCAGGGTTATTCACCCCATAATGGCATGAATATGCACAATGAGGCTGGATGGTCTTTGGTCTGGTCCGTACAGTTACTCTACCTGTGTGCTTGGGGGAAGGCTGTAGTGGCATGTCTACCACATTAAAACTGGGGGAAGGGGAATGAAAAAGGGAAGTGTGTGTGTTTTTAGTATAAAGCTGGATTTTCCCTTCCTTATTTTAACATGTTCAGAAACCAATTATGTTCCAAACACACACACAAATAAAATATATTTCTATTATTAATGCACCCACAATTATTAGAAGAAAAAAAGATTAGGAAACTTAATTATGTTTTTTTCCCTATGGACAAAGATTCTTAAAGTAGAAATCAGCTAAAAATGGCGATAAATGGTCTTAACAGACCTTTTTTCAACAAAAATTATGACATTGTTTATTTCCCATAAATGGTTAACTCATATTAATGAATAAACAGATGCTTTAAAAGACACTGCATATATTTTTTGCATTGTTTTTGTCCTCACAGCTCAAAAAAGAAAACAGTATGTGGATAACTTCCGGACATGAATATTCTGTGTAGATAACAATAAAATGCATTATAAGCTGATAGTTTCACTGGAAAATCAAATCTAAACAGTATTTCCCCTTTTCATTTTTCGATGGCAGTCAGATCCCCCATCCATTCCAATGGACGAATATTTTCATAACAATCCTGAGTAAAAGCTCTAAATCTTTCATATAATTTTTTTATGTGTATAAGTACTGCAACATCTCATGTATAAACACAGTTTCATAACAAATCATGTACTTCAACAATATGATTAATAGACTGAAAGGTGCCTTACGCTTCCTACTTGCCTCGTAGTCAGCCATGCTTGTTAAAAAAAGAGGGCGTGGCTGTAGCACATTCCACTTTAGATGATGTGTAACACAGTGAGTGCTTTAAAAACATCCCGTCAAATAAGTCTGTGCATGTGGGTGGAGTCAGATGACAGTAATCATAGATCTGGGCATCCTGACGAAGTCATGTAGATTGGAATGGACAGGGGATCTGAATGGGTTGAAGATTCTCTCAGGCCTAGTCCACACAGACGCAGGTCTTTATATGAGCAGATTTTTTCGCTCCTTAATTCTTAAAAACATTCCCAATCACATAGAATGTCTTTTTTTTAAATTGTCCAAATAACAACACAAAAACACAGTTGAGGTGGTATCAAGAGCATGCCAATCCCACAGGTGGCGATACAATTGTAACCCTAAAGCAAAGAAGATGCCAGCCAATCAGCTGCCTGAAAAAAAAGCTATTACCAATTACCTATTGCCTGAAGCAGTAACCTCCGAAGCACACTCTGATGCCTCAATATACTGAAAGAGTAACTGTACATTTATAGCCTATGTAAACATGTAAAAAGTTAAAACCTCCAGTGTTTATCACGTCAGCCACTGCACAAAATGCCGCCGTGACACAAACAACACACACACACTCAACACTGAAAAAAAGAGTTTCAAAAATTCTTTAACCAAAATCTTTACACAAGGTTTGTAAACTGAATATTCTGGGGTTTCAGACTAATGGTGGGACAAAAGAAGAATCACCTTGGGCTCTGGGAAATAGCCATCCATCCATTTTCAACCGCTTATCCGAAGCCATGTTGCGGGGTCAGCAGGCTGAGCAAAGTATTCCAGATGTCCCTCTCCCCAGTACTGCGTTCCCGCTCCTCCTGGGGGACCCCAAGGCGTTCCCAGGCCAGATGAGATATGTAATCCCTCCAGCATATTCTGGGTCTGCCCCAGGGCCACATACCAGTGGGACGTGTCCGGAACACCTCTAATGGGAGGCACCCAGGAGGCATCCTGATCAGATGCCCAAACCACCTCACTGACCCGTTTTGACGCGGAGGAGCAGCGGCTCTACTCTGAGCTCCTTACCCTATCTCTAAGGCTGAGCCCAGTCATTACCCATAGCTAATGCCCATAGGTGAGGGACAGGACGTAGATGGAAACCAGGGCCACGGAAGGCAAGTTTTGTTTTGTTTTTCCAAGTTTTCAGTGGGAAATAGTGATGACAATATTTACCTATCCTGTAACATTTTATAAAGCAAACACTTAATTCATTAATTCATAAAGATAACTGGCAGATTTGTTGATAATGAAAATAATTAGTTAAACCACTAACTGGTTACAAACACGTCTTTAAAGACTGTCTCAGTACTGTTTGTAAAACAGCTGCATTTTTAAACTTGTTTTATTAGGATGCATGAATATTTCTCTATATTAATAATAAATGTATAATTATATTAAGAAACGCCTTCAAGAACTAATCTTTCATTTAGACACGGTAAACAGTGTCTGCTCAACTGCAGATTAAGCCACAAAACTGCACAAGCAGAAAGAGATGACAGAAAATGGGCTTGGTTGTAATAATCTTTACAAACTTGAAAAGAATAAACAATCCCCAGTGGACTACTGATTGCACTAAATGGGCTAAAAAAAAAATCTGTAATATATTTTTGTTTCTGAGGTCTACAAAATAGCACCTGCAAAAATGAAGTTCACTGTCTTCCCATTAAAGGAATGCAAGCTCTAAGTGAATGAGTCTAATTTCTCAGAATTTCTCAGTACATTTACACCCAGGATTTAAAATAGCAATGCCAGTATGAGGTCTAATTATTCTGTATAGGATCATGCTAAACATGTACACATCTGTAAAGCACACTAACCTCTCCTCCTCTTGCAGCTTCCCGTTCTTTATGCCTTCAGTGTTTCAGTTTTGCAATCAATAATTTAAACTGCTGTTGCTTTCAGCCCTGTCCCAGCAGCCAGAAACTAATTTCTTTTGTGCACATTCAGGCTGTCTCTCATTTCTGATCGCCAAACTGCTTCATTAACCTCCTTCCCAAACTAGGAGGTAATTAAGTGAACAGCTGTGCACTGTCTGACAACTCATCTTACTGTCGCTATCCTCAGCGAGAACGTCAGCGAGGAACCCGCCATCACAGGTGCACAGTGTGTAGACAGCTTAGCAGCACCTCTCCAAAGCCATTTACACTCCAGCTGCAGGTCAAACGCCACCTCTTCAGACAATCAATCAAAACTCATTTACGTTTAATGATCTCACCAACCAACTCATCACAATTTCACATCATTACAAAAAGTTGTTTTTAATCAATGTTAAACACTTAGGCTTGTTTCGACTTGTGAAAATTGAGCTGAGATGAGTTATTGTAAAAGATAGCCGTCAGTGGTGAGCCTGCCAGACGTAATGAGAGAGGGAGTGTGGAAGCCAGCCAAACCCAAGTTTTTTTAATAACTGGGAAGTAATCTGGGTGATTTGTACATCCATTTGTCACTTAGCCAGTCATTCTAACCATCCTTATTTAGTGCCGATGGGGTCCGCACAATTAACCCAGACGAATATGGCCTCCTTGTGCCGTCGCCTGGAATCTTCCCTCCCTCAGCTTTTTCTCTGCTGTCCTCTTTGCATCTGTAAGCTGATCTCACCATCTAACATTTAATATCACCAATGAGTAATTGTCTTCATCAAAGTGCTTATGATAATTATTGATAGTGTTATAAGCCCTTTGATTATTAGTAGGATAAATTAATTCAGACTGCGCTAGGTCTTATAATTGGCGCTCTGATATGAGAGTTTTTAAAAAGCAAATTAGACACCTAACAGAAGTCTAAGGAGGCCAGGTTTACTGTGACTAAATTGCAAATGCGTCAGTCAGAAAAGAAAAGCTAAATTATTCAGTGTGCTGAGAGGAACAGTTTCTTTAATCAACACTTGCAAAATATATTCCAATCACAGTCACAGTGCATCGACAAGACGATCAAAAATTGAAGCTAATAAGTGTCTAATGAACATATACTGTACAATACAGTACAGTAGGCTACATGCTGTAGCAGGGGGACACCACCCAATATGACCCAACTTCAGCCATGGATGGTAAAAACAATGTTTCATAACAATTGCGACAATTTTAAATCAATTTCTAAAAAGACACAGACACACCAAACCTACATCAAAGAAACAGTGGCGACAAAGGCTGACTGTTGTGTTGCCTGTGTCTCAGCCAAAAAGTTGCACTTGAATACACCGCAAAGACTACAGCCAACTAGCACGTATACGTTCGGCACATATGTTCGGCGCCTGCGTGAAAGGAAATAACTATAGCATAGCAGCAGGTGGCAGTAGTCTGTATTTGTCATTCAAAAAGGAAAACCAGACTGGACAGCTATCTTTTAACATCTTTCTGAGGCGTTCTGCATGGTGTTGACACCATGTGCGGACATAGCAATTTTCGGAGTAATTCCAGGCCCCCAAATAATTAGGAAAACAACAAAAGACAGCATTGCCTTTGCAACTCTACTAGCACGTAGGAGAATACTATTAGAATGGAAGTCACCATTTGCCCCCAAAACATCTCTATAGCTTTTAGACCTCATGCTTTTCTCAAACCTGGGGAAAGTTAAATATAGTCTAAAGGGGTCATCATTTTATCTAACTACAGATTGTTTTGGATTACTGTCCATTTACATCTCCATCTATATTGTCACTGACTCAACCATTATGTCAAGAAGGAAGATGGTGTGTTCACAGTTTCAACATGCTGAATCAGCCGAAAAACAGCAGGCAAGGGTCGTTTAGTGTCACTGGTGCAAGACACACTGCAAAAACTAGGGTGACGGATGTTAATTGATGGCCTATCAATGGCTGACCAGTCTCAAAGCCTTTAGTCAATACCCTTTAGTAAACAAAACAACAGTCTGAACCCAACGGCAAAGATACAGTTTTTTGTAGTTAGTTTCAAGCTTGTTAAGAAGACAAGCTTTTGCCTGCAACTTGAATTTGATACTATAAAATTTGCTTTACAAGATGAAGGTACAGTATTCCTTCATACCGACCACCCGGAAACTAATATTAGAAGAGAGGGGCACCAAAATTCAGCCCTCACTAACGAGAAAGGCTGTCTGTTAAACACTGCAACACTTCACAAAACTTCAACCAACTGTGGTCGGGTGAAGAAAATAATTTGCTCCAAGGTCCATTTTATTTGAAAAGCCCTGCACCTACAGCACTTTGGATGAGGATGACTGGCCTGGCACTAACACTGCAACAGAGAGGCTGTTCTCTACTGGTGGATCATAATGCTATGTTCATAACACAGCAGAGATTTTTTTTCCCCCACATTTTACAAAAATACATATAACTATACTATACTTATAATAATTACAATATTAACTTCGACTTATATAGCGCCTTTCAAGGGACCCAAGGATGCTTTACAACAACAAAAATAACAATCTAGCAACCAAAAGCCAGGGTGAACAGTTGTCTTTTCAGTGCAGATTTAAAAATGTCCAGTGTTGGCGCCTGGTGAATCTCCATGGAGAGAGAGTTCCAGAGGGTTGGGGCTGCCACACTGAAGGCTCTATCCCCAAATGTTCGCCTCCAGGTGTGAGGGATGTTGAGGAGACCGAAGTCAAAAGACCACAGGTGCCGTGAGGGGGTGTAATCAGTGAGGAGGTCCGATAGGTACAGTGGGGCAAGGTAGCCTCACTCTGAATTTTGTCTGGATTCTGGTTCCGGTCTAGAGAGCGGATGCAGAATTCACCAAATTCACCAAAGTAAAAGTGTTCACCAAAGTAAAACTTTAAATTCTGGCGCACCATCGATTTGGGGTGATGAGGGGTGTAAGAAAATCGATTAACTTAATGGCTTGGGGCTTTTCTTGTAAATTATATTCTTTAAATTAAAAGTTTCACCGCATTTTTATTAGCTTGGTGCTTTTATTTTGACGGAAAGGCGCATCCATCGAATTCCGGATCCTGTCTCACTCGCCCTGGTTCTGGTTCCTAACCAAAACGGCCACTAACGGCCCCAGAGTAGGGCAAGGTCATGGCGAGCTTTATAGGCGAGGAGGAGGAGTTTGTAGGTGATGCGGAACTTGACTGGAAGCCAGTGTAGGTGTTTGTGGGTGGGGGTGATGTGCTGCCAAGACTTGGTCTGGGTGAGAACCCTTGCAGCTGAGTTCTGCACATACTGCAGTCTGTCCAAGGCTTTGATGGGGAGCCCGGACAGGACTCCATTACAATAGTCCAAATTTAGCAAGTCATGTTATCTGCATTCCAGTTTGTGTGTCTGCCAGTTATGTTTCACATTGCATTTTAGTAAATTAATAAAGAGTGAAAGGTTTAGTGAAGTGGAGTAACAGGCTCAAACTAGAGCACATCTCTATTTATTTAATTAAAAAATCGGGTTTCAAGCAAACTGAGACACCAAAAATCCCACCACTACTACCTTGAAAGAGATGTTTGCAATGGTTAGTGGGGGTGGACATTATGCAGAAAATCTGTAATCAAGGTAATGTAATTTCATTAGGCCTCTAACTAATGATTATTTTAATAGATGATTTATCAGTCCATTATTTTATCAATCAATCAATTAGTTGTTTGCTCTATAAGATGTCAGAAAATGTTTAAAATTTTCAATCAGTGGTTTCCAAAGCCTAAGATGATGTCCTCAAATGTCTTGTTTTGTCCACAACCCAAAGACATTCAGCTGACCATCATGTAGGAGTAATGAAATCAGAAAATACTCACATTTAAGAAGCTGGAATCAGAAAATTTTTCCTCTTTTTTACTCAACCCGATTGATAAATATCAAATTAATTGGGCATTAATTTAATTTTTGACAACAAATCAATTATTGGATTGGTGTTTTCAGCTCTAAATTTCATATTGTGATTATTATATATGTAATGTAGGCAGTGGCATAAGGTAACTATGATGGGTCAAAGTGCACGCTATGCACAAATCGTTTTGTCACATGATCAGAAACTTGACATTGGATAACATCAACATGCATATTACCCAGTAATCATCAATACATATCTGTATATAACAAAAAATACCAAAGAAAATAAGAGATTATTCATTTGATTTAACAAATTTAATAGTTTATTTATAGTTAAAGAACAGTTGATTTATAGAATTGTTGATTTATGGTTATAGAATAAGCATATCATTTTGTATAGATGCTTTTGACTATTTTACAAAAAAAGATCAAATAAACCTGATGGAGATGGGTTTGCCATATAGGGCATATACAGCAAATGGCACTGTTTTTAATTTAATGAGAGTTCTTCTTTGAACAAAAGCATATTCTCAATTTGGCAATCACTCATTAGGGCCCATTCTCCCCCCTACACAATGTTGTAGGGCCCACTCTCTGTATGGGGCCCCCACCTCACGGGCTCCTGCGTAAGCACACTGCCTCTATTGTCTATATTTAAACCCCTGTATGTAGGACTGCAAAAACTTTTATTTTCATAATATGTTGATTTGGGGTGTCGGTGGCTTAGTGGTAGAGCAGGCGCCCCATGTACAAGGCTGTTGCCACAGCGGCCCGGGTTCGACTCCAGCCTGTGGCCCTTTGCTGCATGTCACTCTCTCTCTCTCTCCCCCCTTCACGCTTGTCTGTCCTATCAATTAAAGGCAAAAATGCCCCCCAAAAAATATCTTTAAAAAAAAAAATAATAATAATACGTTGATTTGCTAAGTTAATTTATTGTTCATCAACAGAGTGTATAATGCACCGACACTGCATTCTCCAGCAAACAGTCCAAAATCAAAAGATGTTGAATTTACACTGACACAGAAACCCTGCCAGTCCTCACCTGATAAACTGGAAACAGTGAAGCAGCGTTTTTGCTTAATAAATAATAATAAATGTAAGCAATTGATTATTAAAATGGTTAGCTTTTAAATGTCTGTCAATAAACTAAGCAAATAGTTGACTAATCATCTCAGTACTGCTTTCAGAATCATTTACATTTTCTGAAAATTTAACTGAGAAACCACAGAAAGCAACAGGCACATGGGAATGTTTGTTTTTGCGGAAATGAAGTAAATAAGATATTTCATCACATTGATGCAAAAAGTCTGTCAGTTCTATATTACCATAAACAGTCTAGTTCAATGATCTGCAACACTGCTGCAATGGTGGGATATAACCAGGGATGTTAAAAGGATTGATTTTGTAAAGATGGTACAGTAATATCTAGATTTATTGCTTTATAGTATCTTCATGGTCCTACTTTAGAGTCCTATTTCATCAAGTGTTCATATTATTTTGTCTACCCCCTGAGGATTCTTAATGGCTCCTGTCCAAAACAATATTTTTTCCATTACAAATATGATTGACTTCTGCTCAATTGCAAAATAGAACACTAATTAAAAGCCACCCTCACACAGAGAGAGGGAGACACAGTGTAGGTGTGTGAATCTGCCATCCGCTCATTTCCCTGTGAATTCACAGAAACCCATTAAAGGGCTCTTGTCTCAGTCAAAGTGTTAGCGAAAATGACAGTATTGAAACAATCCTTGAACCCAGGTGACTCCTCCCCAAGGTAAGGAATTCCCAATGCAAACAAAAAAAAAAAAAAAAAATCACACCATTCAAAAGCGTCATGTTTTCATAGCAGCACTGCCGAACAAAACACTGACACGACCAATCATAGAGGCTAAATGTAAATGATGATAGACAAAAGGCCTGGTGGTGCTTGGTGTTCAGCGAGGGCACATAATGGGGATAAATTAGGGTGTTTTCTTAGTCAAATGACCTGCTGGTGATTTGAATGGCTGGTGTTCTTCAGGCACTGATAGATGGAAGGTGAGGATGAGGGTGAGCAGGCTGTGGAGGTATTACAGGGAGGGGAGGATGGTGGCAGAGGGGTTTAAAGGGTGTGGGTACTTTTGGATTCATCTTGCCTCTATTGAACCTTCTGTTTCTTTTTTCTTTCTTGCTATCTCTCCGTTGCTGACAGGCTGCTGACTGACTGAGCGGGGGAGATGAGACATGGGTTCATCACGCTTTGTGTGGCCTTGGGGCTTTTTTTTTCTCTTCACATAAGATGGCTGATGTGCTTGTGTTGCCATCTTAAGCTGTTGTTTTACAGCCTGGCCATTTTTCTCTTTTATGACTGTGACCTACTTGAGAACAACAGCTCTACCCTGTCACCTCCATTTATCTTTTCATTTGATACGTTTGTATTTTAACCAATTAATTTAAAGTAGATAAGGGGAGCGATTGCTAACGACAGGACACCATCATATGACTGGCTTGCGGTTGTATGTTATTTGACTGCGGTATATTTCTAGATCGTGTCCAGAGCTTGTTTTATCGATTATTATTTTTCTCCCCCTCAAAAAAGACTAATGAGCCCGAAGAATTCCACTAGAAAGGTTAATACAATATTGAAATGTCAGGAGATTAATGATATTGTTCTTTCTTTCTATGGTCCTGTAGGAGAGGGTGACAAATGTCTTGCCCTTTTCACTCCGTTCCTCCCTATTTGTGGTCTTTTTCTCTCTCCCTCTCATTCTCTTTGTCTCTGTTTCTCTTTTAATCCCTATCTCCCATTTTTTTCCCCTCCCTCCCTTTGTCTCATCCTCGTTCTCCTCCGCTGACCATGGTCTCCAGATGCAAAGGACTTATCTTCACCGCTGCTCATAAACGCTGTGGCTATATGCAGTGACACAACACAGGAGATGGGCTGTGCTGTACACTGTCAGTGAATGAATAGCATTGATCCATCTTCATTAGGAGGCGGTGAGATTTCAAGGCGAGGAGTTTACCTTCTGTCAAGAAGCAGAGACTCTTCCTTATGCACCAGACCATCAAACTGTATATTGTTACTTCTCAGCTTAGTCGGAGGGAGTGAAACACGTCTGTCTTGCAAGAGATACAAAAGTCCTCTTCTGTGTTTTGGTCCTCACGGTGCAGATGTTCGCTGGTCTCATGCACATCTTGACTCCTCCCATGTTCCTGCAGCACCCTGGCATGGGGTCCTAGTTTTAATCAACTCTGCATAATTGGAGTGATTCCCTGTCTTGCTGTATATTTCAATCCATCTGTATAATTACGGTGAATTAAAGTCTTTGTCAGAAGGAATGGGGAGGGAGAAGCCTCACACTTACACCCCCCCTTCTCACTGTAGCTCACACAATTACACACCATCTTGAGAGAAAGAGGAAATTACCTCTTTTGTCATCTCATTTTTCACTGGTGGGGGCTAAACGCGCACGAGCATCAACAATAATTAATGCATCACGCCAACCTGTGCACAGAACATCTCCTATATCCATTTTAATATTACAGATTAACCAATTAGCGTCACACTTTAACACAAAGTCACTGTTGTTGTGTGAGGTATTTTCCGCTTTAGGACTGGTGGCTGGAGGAACAGCAGGGAATTGTGATCTTCCTTCTTGCCGTGGGGGCTCTTGGTCAGCCATGCCTCAGTGCAGTAATTGCATCGATGAGAAGGAAAGCAGTGGCTTGCAGGCGAGCATGGGTCATCATTACTCTGTGTGAAGCTACCAGCCCTAAGGTAGGCCATTACTGCAGTGTGTCAATATCTGATGCTGTTCTATGATAGAGGCCAAACGATAGACCTCCCAGGGTAAAGTGATCACTTCCTACCTCCAGGTTAAAGGTTCAGGCAATTACTGGGATGCCAATTTATCTTCTGTCTATACAAGGTGATCGTCTGAATTGGTCGAATAAGATCACGCACTGCCAGCAACTGGAACAAGACTGAAGATGCAACCATTGTGTCTTGCCTCTACTCACCATTCCTGGCATTACTCCTTTGATACTGTCATTGGCACACTAGTCATAGACTGATCCCTGGTCTATGTCTCTCTCATTTCCTCATCTCATCCATCCTGCAGCAGACAGCCACTATCTCTTCCTCAATATGGCAGACATCTGCAGAGTATGGCCAAATCATTTTAGTATCCCACAGGGGGGACAGTACTCCAATAACTTCCACCTTCATCCAGGAAGTCCTGCATTAACCATGAAGCTGGTTTGCCAAGTCATAAGGTTTCATTCATTTTATCAGACCTGCCAGATCCTTTGAATAATTGCCATTCTACAGTGTGGCTCTGTCCACCCTTATTCTGAATTCAAGCCAGTCATTGTTCAGCTCTGTGGCTGCTGTAGTGTTTATGGTGTAGTTCACAGGAGATATGCTGCACAAGTGAAGCATAAAAGGCACTAAAAACAACAACACGGTCATTATGGAAATGATAATGATCGCAGTTGTAGCTTTAATAACCATTTGTTGTTGACTGTACAGTAGATTCATTCCCTAATAGAAATCTGATATCCATGCTATGTGTGGCTTCCTTTGTCCATAATTGAATCCAAGCCATCTTTATCTTCATTTACTGTCCTGTCCCTGAAGGTCTTTTATTCTGAAAACAGTTGCCTCCCAATCTCCAGCCCTTTATGAGACATCTAACACTGACCCTGGCCTCCTCACTACCTCTTCCCTTTTGACCCTCGCCCCATCTTTCCCTCCTTTTCACCTCTCCATCATTGTCACTCTGCCTCTAACTTCCCAGCAATTGCCGCTTTTCCTCCCACAATGTTTCCGACAGCCAATTTATACAGTGGCAGGACGCATCTATCTCCTGGATGGCTGAGAAGTGCTACTCCGTCTCTACCAGCTCCCTGACTCGCTCACAGTCGTACCGGCAGCCTTGGGCTCTCTGTGACTCCATCTGAACACTTTTGCCTCATGAGAGTTTGCTTTGAATTTGGCAGGTGTGAACTGAATGAGAAGCATGTCACAAACTCTTCAGAAATGAGTTTGTGACATGCTTCATCTAGGACTTCTAACTTACTGGAGCCAAAAAATTCCTCCATAACTTAAGTCTATCTTAAGTGTTATAAATTATAATGGCTGTTTGTTAAATTCAATAAATTAAAATTAAATTTGAAGCATATAAAAGGGTTGGAAAAATAGATTTTTTTTGCTCAGAAACAATTAGCTGACTAATTTATTAGTTCATCAAAGTAATTAATCCACCATTAAATTCATCATTGAAGTCACCCAAGCCAAATATTCTCTGGTTACATCTTCTCTAATTTGACGATTTGCTGCTTTTCTCTATTTTATGTGTTTGCAAACTCAATATATTTTGATTCTGGACTGTTAAGCAGATGAAACCAGCAATATGAAAAACTTAGCTGTGTTCGAAATCGCTCCCTATCACGGATATAGTGCACTATATAGTGTGTTCGCCATTTTGTAGTGTTGTTCGAATTCTCCGTGGTTAATTTCATTCACTATATAGTGGACTATAAAATACCCACAATGCACAGCAAATGTGAGTGAACAAACGATGTACCCTACATTTTACTCGCGTATACCACAATGCAATGCGGTCGTCTTTTGCCAGAGGAGAAGAAGAAGAAAAAAATTTCAGTTAGTGTCCAAAATCTCGTTCAGTCGTTCCCCATGTAGTGCACTATATAGTAAACAGTGAGTGAGTGAGTGAGTGAGTGAGTGAGTGAGTGAGTGGACGGTTTCGAACACAGCTCTTGTGTCTGGAAATTGCAATGGACACTCACTATTTTTTGACTAAAGGATCAATTGAGTAATTGGAGAAAAAAATAACACTGGGCAGATGATTTAACAGATAATGGAAATCATTAGTTTCAGCTTTAAATGTCCTTTGTGTGATTTAAACAGAAAAATAGCAGCAAGAACCACTTAAAAACTTAATGTACTTGTCAGAATACTTTTGTAAAGACCCAATAAACGCCCCATCAGGTCTGCTGTGTCACAGACTCCGCTTCTGTTGGTTGGACCTGTCCATCAGCTGGACTCAGCATTAAGAACAAAGCATCCATTGGCTGTGACTCCAAGTTCACATCCATTAATGCTGTACTCAATCCTACTGGCTCACTTTTCAGTTGCACTACAATCGGCCCTGACTTCCTCGCTACCCCTGTCCTCTGTGAGTCCAGGCATGAGATTTGTGCAGCCAGCAGAAACAGAGAAACCGCAGCAGCAATAAAGAGCAAAACAAGCTGTAAGTGGAGTACACCGGGTTATGGTGCCTTAAAAGTCTGCTCAAACTAAGTCCTTGTAGATTTACACAGCTCTTCAAAGCACCACACTATATTTGATAACCTAATGTTCTTCTTCTCCTCAGTATATCCTCTTAATCAGTCATGTAATGAACTACGCAAGTACTAGTGTTAAGATTAATTATACATCAACCTAATTAGACACAGCACATCTATGCTACAGCTTTATCTGATTACAAGACCAATAGAAAGATCAAAAACCCTCCACATTCTGCAAGTAGGCCTTTCTGTTCAGAAACCAGTTATCTCCTTCAGGACACAGAAGTCGAAGTAAATTAGAGCAAATATTTTTCTTGGAAAGAGGACAACTCACATGCTACATTTTTTGTCACAAGTTGCGTTTTTCCAATTTGTGTTTGTAATTAGGGTGTGCAGCACCCAGACATCCAGCGGATAATCTGGCCTTTCTGTATTAGACGGGAAGTGGACCGTGAAAGTAATTGGTGAGTGTAGCACAAATTGGATCTAAGCGTGATGCGATTTTTATTCCTCTGAGGCAATATTTGCAAAGCGATTAGAACAATGCTGCTGCTGCACATTTTCAAAAGCTTTATTACATACGTGTAACGTTTATGATCGAATGTTAACAGGTCCAGTAATCAACCCTAAGGTGAGAGGTAGAACGTGAAGCTTACAGTCAACTGGGAGGAAGGAAAAAAAAACTAGTTTACAACTGTGGCTTTGGCTGCTTTAAATGGGAAATAAATAAATAATGAAAATAAAATCCAAATGGTTTTCATCACTCAACTGTTTCAAAACTGTTTCAATTAGGATTCCTATTAGATGCCTCTGAAATAAACTGCCAAATCAACCACACACACACACAAAAAAAGAAATATGGATTGCAGAGTTGTTTTCTGGAAAAAAAAAAATCCCACAGAGAGGCGTTTTATTTCTGTTCCTGTTGGGAGAACTGTTTCAACCAAAGTTGTGTGAGACACTTACAAATAACATGATTAGAGACAAATTCATTAGCAAGTTACACCACTTGGTAATGAGATCTTGAGCTTGAGTGGGTAACCACTGGGGGTTCAGTAAGCCAGCCAGAGTCATACTGGTGTGACCCTGGCATCAAAAGCATGGAGATTGGATATATCTGCAGTCTGCGGACGCTACCAGACGCTTCCAGCTGATAAATGGGGTTTTATCACTTCGGCAGAATCCTGGCCAGTACGCCTGGCTGAATGCTGAACGGGACTATTGTGTGGCTGGGGAGTGAGGACGGATGGGAAGAGATTTTACCCTGAGGACAAGGAGGTGTGGGAGAACTGATGTCTTTAGAAGCATAGGTGCTGTGCCAACATAGAGATGGATATGAGCTCCTTCAAAGATAGAGGCACAGGGGCTTCAGGAATACTCTGCAGGCTCTGGATCAACAAGTTTCAGGTAGCAGGGGTGTGGAAATCTGCTGCAACTAACAACTAGATTCATGTTGCCCAACAAATGACTTTATATAATCTATCATTTAAATGGTTGTCAATTTTGTCAAAGGACTAGTTTCAGCACAATTACAGCCATGTTACTGGATTTTAATACAGATATCAATATTTGAGACTTCAGGGGGAAAAAATGACAATGTATTGGCTGATATTCCCTTGAATTTGGTTATTAAAGAAATGTGCCTAAGATGTGCCCTGAGCTGGACGCAAATTTGCGTTTCCTAGAATAAGCGAAGGTATGACCCGACTTACTCTCCCTCTAATTAGCTAGGGGTTGTTGCCTCTGTTGGCTAGGTTGGTTAGGTTAAGGCAAGAGTAGTGAGATTGGTTAGGGTCAGGGTAAGAATGTTGGGGAAATCTAATTCAAGTCAGGATAAGGCAGAGTAGGACGGGTCATGCTTTCGCTATCCTTGGAAATGCAAATTTGCAAGCAGTTCATTTTGAAATTGAAAAGCTTGTCAATGCTTACAGTAGTCTCTTACACAGACGCCGATGACGTCAGCACGCTGGCTGACTCTGTCATCTGTGGACATTCCCATAGGAAAGTTGTAATAGAACTAGTGCTGGCTCCCAGCAGCAGTGATGTGATTGGATCCAAATCTATGTACTTCCGTACTTCCTCGACCAACGGCTGATTAGCTTTGCCTTTCCTTTGATTAAAATGGATATAATTTCATTGATTAAGCTATATTACAGAGCTGCAACATCTCTGTTACATGTAACACACGTGCCGTACCTATGGCAACGCCACCTATGGCAATATCACATGGTCTGGATATCCCCGCCCATTTCTATTACAAAACGAAAGACGAATGTCCCCAGACTCCCATTCCGAAGTAAGTGAGCCTGGTCACACGAGACTATGCTTACAGGTGTGTAATGGCAATACTGTCTCTAAATTACCTGACTTTGGCTTACACACATATATAGACCACACTGAATTGCCAGTTTATTATACAGCTTTACAGTAAATTTCAAGAAATTTATACTGTTCAGTTTAATGCTTTCATGAAGTGTTGATTCAAGTTTATGGACAAGATGTAAAGTGCTTTCTTGTGGCAACCAAGGAATTAGGGCGGGGTTCCCATTCATCTGAGGACCTTTGTTGCATCTCTCACTCCCCTCCTCTCCTATCATCTCTTCATGAGCTGTAAAATTGATGATCTTGGAAAGAGTGGTTGACAGAACAGATCACAAAGTACATTTTTCTGACAATCTTTAAGTTCATTTTGGTGGCTCTACTTTGATGATGTGATGACTGCACTGTGTTATACGAGTGCTTCTGATATTCAGTCTACTTACACTAATATAAATCAGTTGGACAACAAGAACAGAGGATTATAGCCTCCCCAAAGGTAGGGTTTTGTTGCATTAGACTACATTAGTTTTAGCTAAGCAAACCTAATCAACTTGCAACTGAATGGAAAGTACCTTCAACGAGCCAATGTCATCCGTGCTGATGATTGGGTTGGGCTCTACTTTAAATAGTAGCATTAACCTTATCACACAGCTGAGATCGCCTCTCCGTTTACAACCTTTCACTAATCTAATTGGCAGGGTTAAAAAACTGGTGGGGTTCTTCCCAGTTTGCGCCTGTGGCAGTAAACCCCCATCAATTACCTGCTACAGTCTGGTTCATGCTGAACACGGAGGAATGTGTCAACACCCCAAGATACTGCTCTGCACACACATGAAAGCCTGGCCATCCAAACAGAGGAAAACCCCTGACAGCATAAATTACTGGGCGGAAAAAGGTGAAGGCACTGTACATGTATCAAGCCTTGTTTGCTGTCAGAGACGGGAGACAAGGAAACAAAGGAATGCACAGAAGCTGAGCAAAGAGCAGGAAGGAAGAAGCATGATGTAAAATTAGCTGCAGAGAAGGGCGAGAAGAACGGGGAATTTGGTTATAGCAGTGAGCGAAAATGAACTAATCCTTTTGGATGACTCTCTTTGGTGTTCAGTATGTGGCGGGTCAGCCTGCCGAAAGTCCGAGCGCTCATGACTCCCCGATTCTTCCCACTCGCTGTTGTCACTGGGTCCTGCTCACATTGCCTGCTATGGTGAGTGAATGGACAGCTATGGAATCTGACTCAAGTCCAGACAGCCGGGCATTTACACTCACTGAACAACATCGAATGAGGCGTCCTTTCAAAGTGGGACGTCTGGGTCTTGCCCAGGAAGTACAACAAATTGATGCAGTCAAATCACATTTCTGTAACATCTGTTGGGTTTACATAGCCTACCTACCTAAAAGTGGGATTCTGAATCATTGCTATAAATTTAATATTTTATCTTTATTGATGAACTTAAGCATGATGACTAGTAATGGAATGACGAAAAGTTTTAGGAGGCTGGCAGCACTAGCTGTTGATAGTGCATGTACTTTGGGTAGGGATGCCAGTTCCAGTTAATTTTGCTTTCAATAACGAAAACCCATTAATCGGTAACTAATTGATTAATTTGTTTTTAGAGAAAAGAACGCAAAATGACATGAATTGCAAGTGGCCTTCCCTTTTAGACAGGCACTCAAGTTATGCAGTGTGAGCTCTTGCGGCACATTTCAAAGTGCTATCCATTTCGAGGTGGTGAAATTTGAATGATTTTTGATGAAAATGTTGTGCATTTTATTCTACTTTCCTTTGACTTTGCTGACAGACAAATCAGTGACCGGCATTAGCATGCAGATACATAGTGCCCACTGTCCATAGTAGGGTCTCTCCTGGTTAGCTAATGTTAGCCTTGGTGGGCGCTCACTTGTGGCACTGCCCATTTATGATTACCACTGTTAAAGTCCTGTTGGTGGGACAGCATTACTGCTGAAAAACACAGTGGTTGCCCACTGACCATAAAAAAAAAGAAAGAACCCCGGGGGTTTTGCATTGCATTTAGCATTTCGGCTGTCACCATCTTTTTTTTTTTTTTAGCCATAAGTGACTATATTTGGGCGAAAGGGTGGAGCACTGGAGGAGCAAGGATTGGATCTGACTATGCCAAGGACACTATCAGCAGACAGCCTGCCATTCAAAGTGGCCAGCCCTTAAAGATGTGTAACTTAAAGCCTTAATAAAATGTAGTTGTGAGTTATATAAAAAAAAATAATCACCCCACATACAGATGTCATGAAGGGGATAATTAGCTATAAAGAATACAACTGTTTTGTTTTTTTATATCAGGCTGGAAACAGCCTAAAGTGGCCGTTCAATAGCTGCAGTTTTTGGCATTCTGTGTTGGCTTCATTTGCCATTCCAGAGGTTGCTACTTGTGCCAACCCTCTGGCCTCTCCCCTGCAGCCCTGGTGAGTACTTGGCTTCATTTTTAGCCACAAAACCCTTTTAGCTTAGTTAACTATGTTAGCACCACTGGCCCTGCTGACACTGGTAACTATGCTAACAAAGCTAAGAGTTATAACATGGTTACAAAGCTAAAAGGGGTTAGTGGCTCAAGATTGAAGCAGCTTAACGATACTCACTGGGGTGATCGGGGGGAGACCGGAAGATCGGCACAATGTTTCCACAGCAATGCTGCCAGGTCGAGATGGTGTTCACTGAATGAGTGGTGCTACAAGCCATTTCCTGTCTGGTGTGCAATGCAATACACCAAAGATGCGTAACTGGTCAAAAATATTTGCTATGGTTGACCAATTGACGGCAACCCTAGTCACAGAGAAACTACCGCCATATTTTGCAAAAAGTATCAGAACTGGAAAGGTTTGCCAAATGTGATATATTTTATGTGTGTAAACATGAAGGAACTGATCATGTGAAAATAATTGGTACACCCATCGCTATTTAGTTAGGGATGATGATGGACAAGAAACTGGCCAATCAATTAAGAGAAATATCCTTCAGTAGTGTCATATCATAAGAGTAACATGGTAAACAGAAAGCAAAAATAACCCTTAGTCTTGTGTGGTTGTAAGACAAACAACCTCCGGCACAATCCAGTGTGCTTATTGTGTAGTTTGTGGAAGAAGAGCTGTGGAACTATTTGATGAGGGATGTGTCTGGGTGCCTCTGCCATTGTTCGGCACAGTTGAGAATCATTTATCACAATAGGAGCACCTGGTGTTCAGAAAAAAGCTTTAACAGAGCAGGAGCTGGAACACCACAACCAGAGCGTCTCAGCTAACAAAGAGAGTGAAAATAGCAACATCTTTCTCCGCATCTATCCCTGTTCCCCTTCACATCTCTCCTTCTTCCCTCCATCTCAGCTTCTCCCTCCCTTTCTCCGCCGCTTTTAACATGCTTCCATCTCCTCATGTTAATTTGCTGCTTCAGTGACACGCATCATTGGGGGAGTCATTTCTAATAACCCCGCCAGCCCCCATACAAGTGCCTTTGAGTCATGCACTGAGATGTCATTCAAATTATTAAGCATAATGGTAACAATGATGCATTTCTAAAGCCTTGCTTCCTTCCTGACATGACTGCAGTGAGCTCCAACCAATCCTCCCAACATTCCCCCCCACCTTTCCTCTTCACAGATGAACCCCATGTCGCCATCTCATCTTTTTGAGGAAGAGCACGTACTGAGCTGCTGGGGTGAATCATTTCATTTCCCTTAGCGTTTTGCCACAAGAAAAATCTTTTTATTTCGGAAGGATCTCGGCATGTCACAGCCTCCTCAGTGTCACCGTCTTATCACATGTCATGATGCAGGGTTTCACGCTTTAAAGGGTTTCAAGGTAAGAGGGTAAGAGGTTTCTTTACCTTCTTTCCCCTGACCTGAGTCAAAGTAGAGTAATTATTCATTCATGCGGGGCCGTCAGGGATGATGCGCGGATGACATTTTCCCTCAGCTGCTTTGTTGTTGCAGATCCAAGGTGGAAAGGATTGTCAGAGCCTAACATCTGCTGTTTCCTCCCTTTGCCTCAGCTCAGTACAACACATCTCAGCAAGCTAAGAAAATAACTGAACAGAGCCACTGGGATTCTCCTTCTCTCATTTACAGACTTACGGGTGTAAGCAACAAATGTGAGGCAGATGGCTCAGATGAAAATATACCCACACGACAATGTTTAATATTATTTCAGTTATGTTTTCTTCTATTGGCGCAATACAAGCCAAGGCTGGCAGGTTACTGTGACATTCAGCCCTAGAAAAGACACACCTTGCTGGAATGCGCTGAGAGTTACGACAGTCTGTACGGAGAAACAGTTTTTTGTTTGTCCATGTTTACTTTCTAATTTCACAAACATGGCCTTGACTGCCTGCTTGGTGCCACGGTGTTCTGAATTAAAAACGCAGAAAGCAGATGCCTCGGTAATAAAGACAATTAAACCGGCAGCTGCACCATCTGCTATTGTCCGTGACCGAAGTAATGAGTGGAAAAAGGAGTTGAGGAGGAATTTTGAGAAGGTAGCGGTGTGCAGGCACACCTTCAGCATCACCCAAAATGCCAACAACCTGCAGATCCACAAAAGTGGTCATCAGTCTTGCAACCTATAATATGTATGACACAGCCTTTGCTAAAAGATTAAGCCAAGTTGACATTCAACTCAAGGGACTCAAAACAGATTATAGATGAAGGATAATATGATACATAATATCCTACATTATCCCTTCCTCCTCTCCTCCCCAGCCCCTTCTCCTGCCTCCTGTGTGGCCAGAGCTGGAGAAGATAAGTGGTTGGGAAGCGTGTATGGACAGTGACCTAGCCCGTCTTGGGGTGATTAACTGATTTTGCCTCAAAGAGTGGTGACATTCATGCTTTGAGGCCGACAACTGTCCTCCTTGCTGGACACATGCAGCAGGTGAAGAAGAGAGAACGTTATCAGCAACAAAAGACCAAGGTCTCCTTTTCAGCGATGTGCCAGTGCACTGTGTTTTAAATGTTGTAGCAGCAAACCAAGCTCACAAAGTGTTGCACAAAAAGCTTACAGTAAATAAGTCCTGTCACATGGAATGACCATCCAGCAATCTATTAAATAGTGTGTGCAGCACACTCTAAGAGCTTTCATTGGATTAAATCAGTTTGTATTCTGAAGTTTAAAGTTTATTTGATTAAAAAGAAGGAGAGTCTATTATTCAGCAGTGCAATTGAAAACAGCCTCAGCCTTGTAACGTTGAAAGGAGAAAGCAGAGTTTCTTTGCAAGTCCTTGGCAAAGACTTTCCATCTGCAAAGCTCTGCCCATCACACGTGTTAAAGTGCTCCTGTGTGAAAAACATGAACACGCTTCCATAGAAGTCAGGCTTTAAAAATATATCCCTGTGTATGGACGTGTATCTGTGTGAGAGTGTGAGTGTGTGTGTGTGAAAGGCAGAAAAGGATAGTTTTGCATATTTCTGCCCCACTTCATACGACCAGAGACAAAAGCTGGCCTTGGCAAAGCTGCTTCTTTTTTTTCCTTCGGTGTGGTTTTCAAGCAGAAGGCAGAGCGTGGGTTTGGAAAATATTCTTTTTTTTTGTGGACAAGATTTGAAGGACATGCAAAGGGACACGTCTAGTTTGGGCTCACAGTCAGAGAAAACATTCTTGAATTTATCTTTTTACAGTATGTGCGCTTTGATTCGGTTGGATAGGAAAATGTGATCATATAAAAGAGGATCTCTTACCTCTCTCACCAAGAACCAACTGAGGATAATGCAATGTGATCCAATACAACACCACTGTCACGCAGCTACAAGACAAACATTAGTTCACTTGAGGCTTTCTGTTTTTATTTGCATGACATTATACTGCATAATCCAGTCCCAGATACTAGCCTTTAATTAACGAGAGTCAGACAAGGTTTTGGGGTGTCTCCCACTGTGTTCGTTAACACACATCATTAATCAAGGGGGGGGTTTCCATTAGGCGGGTCACTCAGGATCATGCTAAACAATTAAGCTTTGATTAAGAGATTGTTCATCAAGCCATCCCACTAGCAGCCAGTAGCATGTGAAAAACCCACCGGAGCGGGATGCCATGCACCTAATGCTCAGTACTCAGAAACACTGGTACACCGTTAGACAAGTGTACTTAGATGAAAACATCTAGTGGCAATGTGCGGTGCCAACACACACACACACACACACACACACACACACACACACACACACACACAAACTATCAAGTTGGCAAAGTAAAATCATGCATACATTAGTTTCTTTTCAACAGCTTTTCGGAAACCATCACAATCCATGACAGTCAATTACTGTTTATTTCTACCAGCAGAGTTTTCTTTTCTCTTGAATAAAATCTCTCAGCTTTCATGAACATCCCTGCTCTCAGGTTGTATGAATAGTCCCTTTTGAAAAGACTGCAAGGTTAAATGTATCGCCTCCCTTTCACTCCCCTCTCTATCTATCCAGAATAATGTAAACATCTCATGAAATGACTTAAACTCAATCCACTTGCAAAGTAACAAACTAAAAAATCAGACAGACTAGCAATCACTTGTACAAAGTTTTCACTAGATTAACTGCCAATTAGCAGCACTTGTCAACTGACAAAGAGGTTGAGTATTCAGCACTTGGATATGCAAGTTATAAGAAGCATAAAACAAGTAACAGGGCGTCAAAGAGGCCAAATCATCCATGCCTGAGCTGCAGGTGCAAAAATTATTTGAGTGCTTAATAACTCAAACACCCTTAAAGATCATGATAACACGTGCCAAGCACAGACAGACTGATAATTAGATGCATCAATCAAAGGCTGATATTAAGCTATAGCGTGAGCAACACTTCAGCAGAGCAGCAGCGGTTCAGTCCTCCACTTGTGTCTCCAGCAAGCGCCAACCTCCGGGGTTGGAAAATGAAGCCAATGTGAAAGTGCCAAAAACTGCAGTTCTTTGAACAGCCACTTGGGGCTGGCTCCAGAAGCCAATCAATGCCCGTGTTAAAATGCCTAACTTTACACATACACAAAGTGAGCAAAACACAGAAGCAGCAGAAGAACCTAATGAAAAGGAACAACCACAGCAAGCCCACCACTGACGGTCCAAAAGAAGAGGAGGAGGAGGAGGAAGAACCAATAAGTGACCTATCACTATCACAGGCCAGGGCCCAGTATAATAAGATGTGTGATATGTATTGTCTTTCATTCTGTAAAAGACACTGAATCAGTCTCTATGAGTGGGAATGTGTGTGATTTATACCATGATTTGTATTACGATAACGAAAAGTACGTGTTTAACCAAGTTAAGTTTGATAAATATTGAACTTTTAATGATTTTGTAAAGAAATGTTTAGAGTGAATGTTGTGTTAATTAGAAATTTGACTGAGAGCAAATGTAACATGAACTAAAGACCTTTGTGTGTGTAATGGATAAATAGGGAAATGAAAGGATCGGTGGAAAGAACCAAGACTGCCGAGCTGGCGCAGGTGGCTGGTGGAAATGGAAAGTACCTGAATTGATAAAGATATTTTGATTAACAGATCAGCAAAGCTCAGCAAAACATGGGTTCATGACCAGGGGTGCTTGGGGGTATGACCTAAAGTACTGAAATTCCAGGAAAGAACACAAAGTTTCAGTCACAGGGCACTTGATTATCGTAGCAAAGGTGATCATGCACTCTGTGACTCTCCTCGTGCTAGCCTCGTGCTTTCCTGTGATCTAATGTAGGGGCATTTAAGGGCAGTAAAATAGGATATTTGCTGAAGGATGTCCTTGTAAGGTTTGAAAGAAGTGCAGATCCCCTGATCAATCGCTGGGGGACACTTTGTCACTCTAAACAACAACGGGAGCTGAGCTGAGTTTTTCTATCAAAGAACAGCCTGGTACAGCCATCCCTCACTCCTCCACAGCACCATCCTCTCATCCCAATATGGTCACTTCCAGCTCCAAAAAACCAAGATGGTAACAGCCGCAATGTTGAACTTGAGGTTTCAAAATGGGAGTCCACAAACTAATGGGTGACATCATGGTAGCTACGTCCATTAGTCGACCATTGGTCTACACATGATGCCTTCAGGAAGCGTAGCTCCAACAGGAGTTGCGAGTCATCTGCATTTTGGCAGCGCAAAGAGCCCAACACACAAACACTGTAATTATAATTATAGAGTAAAAATAAGAATAAAAGCTTCTCGTTGTGTTTATGTGCATGTAGAGCAATTGGAGCAGGATGTAGAATGCACAGCATCTGTATCAAAGCTGAATATTTAGTTAAGATAAGATTAGAGTTTAGACAATTATTTGATTAATTGAATATAAAAAAATTCCTTTTACATATTGATTTAAAAAAAAAATTGCAGGTTGCAGTTTCTCCTATGTGACAAATCACTTATTTTATCTGGTTTATACCCCCATAAAAATGAAATATATTTGGGTTTTAGGCTGTTGGCTGGACATTCAAGACATCATCTATGGGCTGTGGCTCTAATAGAGCGAAGGATTAATCTATGAATCTAAGTAATTGTCTGATTAATTAAAATAATAATAATGATAATAATAATTGTTGGCTGAAGGCCTAATAAAGTCAGACACTGTCCAGGCCTGACATATGTACCACTCTCAACATCAAGCGGTAACATGGTCAATATCATCCTCCCCACACTGTCATTAAAGATTCATCACAGTGGTGATAGTACTCTTATTAAAGAGGAACTGCATGCTACTACCCAGACTAGTCTGTTTTGTGACACAAAGCTCAATATATGGAAAGTGTTGGTCAATAATGCCATGTTTTCATCCAAACAGGTGGAAAATTATGTGGCTTCTGGAGTCATTTATCAAATGTGGAGCTATGATGGAAATATATAGAGAGATAAAGGCTGAGACAGACAGAGAGAGGGAGAGCGATGAAATGCTAATTTTTGCTGCTGTCCCCAGCAGCTGGTCTAGCTGTTTGACATGTGTGATGAATGGTGTTGCATTGCTACGACTGCCCTCTCACCTCCACTCATTGTCACCAGTCCAGAGACAAAGGGGAGGAGAAGCAGAAGGGAAAAAAAAAACCTGCAGCACGGGCAGTAGATGCTTCCTTTCATCAAGACACACACACACACAGATAAATGCAAGCACATTCACAGCAGCTCCCCTCTCCCAGCGCAAACACGCTGTTACAGACATCAAAGCACACACACGCACACTCACTCACATGCTGATAACTTGTATTTTACTGCAGTGTGTATTTGCTGAGCAAAGCTTATTTCCTTCTGCCTGGCTAACCAGTTTTCACTCTCTCCACAGACCATCTCCACCAACTGTCTGATGCAACAATTACACAGCCGTATGAAAGCACAGGCTTTTGGGAGTACGCAGAGAAACAGGTACATCACTGCAAACTGCATATTTGCTGCACATTCTGGCAGAGGTGAGGAATGAGGAAGAGGTGGAAGAGTGCACACTGGTAAACAGTTGGAAATAAAAGATGGGAGCAGAGAGGGAAAGTTGCTTTGTTGGCAAGGAGCGGAGCAGTCATTACTCGTCCTGCCCCCCAGGCACAGGCAGAGGAAGAGCTGTGAAATGGGAGCAGTTCCTGCCTAGTCTACACTGATGGGTTTGTTTAAAGGGTCAGGATAGTTTGGGGAACATTTCCCATAAATATGAATGCAAAAAGCTCCCAACCATTCAATGCTAGGAAAATGAGCTATTCACACATTATTGTTTGACTCTCTGCTTGGGGTTGTTTCAAATGTTATGCATCAGAGGTCCAGTGTGTAGGACTCAGAAGGATATACTGGCAGAAACAGTATATAATGTAATAAGTATGTTTGCTTTAGTGTATAATCACCTAAAAATAAAAATCGCTGCATTCTTGTTACCTTAAAGCAGATTTATACTTGTGCGTCAGCTTTATGCAGACCCTACACCGAATCCTACACACGTGGCCTACACCATTGCAAGCAGTTATACTTGCAGAGTGGTGTGTCTGTGTCACGCTGCAGCTACACCTCCAAAACACTGGTTGGCGGTGGGGTTTCTGCGAAGTGCTGTAAAGTTTAGTTGATTCAAAACACACCCAAAACACACATTAAACATGACTTAATAGCGACAATTTCAAACACAAGTACACAAATTGGCGTCACTATAACTTGCAGCATTCACAGACAAACACTTGTCTTTATCTGGACACATTTTCCTCACAAATACAACATGCTTATGTTTTTAGCACAGGTCTATGGCATTTTATATCGTAGAAATTATCCTAGCAGCTAGCAGAGATCTCCTCTACTCATATGAAGCCAGGGACAACAGCAACATTTAACGAAGGCAACCTTAGAAAATTCGGCTCCATTACAACTCACAAGGTTCACCAACAAAACAACTGTCTTATACTAAACAATTTTTCCAAACAAATACAAAATGCTAATGTTATTAGCACAAGCCTATGGCATGTGACATTGTATAAATTAGCCTGGCAACAAGCAGAGATTTCCTCTGCTCATACAAGGCCAGGATAAATCACACACAATACTTTTATTGCTATTTTTGTGGAGGCTTTATTGTCTGCACAATTTATTGTTTTTTATCTGTGAAATAAAAGACAATAACAGCTTAATTTCCACCGAGGGAAAATGATTTTCAGCTTACAAAAATAAATAGGAGGTCTGAGTCACCGTGACATGTAGTTAGATTTGTGGGGAGGTGCGTCAGGCTACGGCATAGGCTCTGCGACGACTCAGAACCTACGATGTGATTTGACAGAGAAGTATAAATCCCGCTTTAGAATAAGCTATTTATATCTACATAGCGAGTGGGTCCACATTCACAGAGTCCGCAATGTTGCAACGCCATGTTACTACAGTAGCCTGGAATGGAAAAAACGAACAGTTAGGGCGATTCATGTTATTGCGTTGGCCTCTGTAGTTAGCAGGACTTAACGTGATGAGCCGAACTGCATTAGACAAACAATTACTTTTAACATGAAATTGCTTTATTCAGCATTTTTACTGGTTTATATCACTGGATCCGTTTGTTTTGGAGAGGAGGAGACCTCTGCAGATAATTCAGCTCCCAGTAAAAATCTCCTGAACATCTGGATCTTAAGTTGTGAGAGAAAAAGGTGCCCACACATTAGCAGGTGTTGGGCTAAGGAAGAGACCTCTGTGGATAATTTGGCTCCCGTTGAAAACCTCCTGAACAATGAATACTGAAGGAATTCTTGCTGGGAGTTCACATTTTCCCTGTGGCAGACGTTTTAGCTGGTTGCAATCTGCAATCCTCACCACTAGATGCCACTAAATCCTACACACTTCTCCTTTAATGGCCCTTCAACTCAAAAACAAAAGTCTGTATTCAGTTTTGCAGTAATCTGGTTTCATAAACTTTCGTGATCGGGGTAACGGATTAAGAGAAACAGCTTTTAACAGCTAGACTCCTGCCAGAGAAACATGTCTTAACTATGTGAATGATTCATAATAGTTATAATAGTTTCTAACAGGGCTTATGTGCACATGTGCATGACAAACTCTTTAAAACAAGGAAAGTATAACTGACAGTGGTGCAAAGGAAGGAACGAAAAGATCATCACTGGAAGCAGCATAACCTTGTATCCAAATAATGAAATCCCACTGAAATTAAACCTGACGCTAAAGTAAACAAGTGTAAATAGGCCGGTTTGCACAGCTGAACAGGAGGCTATTTTTGAAATTCAGACATGAGCTCAGTAACGAAAAAACTGTGCACTCTCTGACTACAAAGCATGCTTTCCTACTGCACCATCACTTCAAATGCTCTTATAGATAAACAAGGCCATAAATAACTCTTTTATGTTCCCCAAATATCCCGAAATGCCACCCTTAGTTCAAAAATAAGGACAGAGATCAGGGAGAAATTGGCTGAGGGTTTTTGCATAAACATGTTTTTCAGATGGAGGAGAGTCAAAAATACCACCGCTAAAGATGAGAGCCATAACACAGAAAACTAAAATGAGTAATTGCTGCCATTTATAAAAAATGAGAATGTTGAAACTGTAATTAATTGGTCAGCTATAAATATGTCATTATTCATTAATGCCAACAGACTGCTTCATTTGATAGACTAAAGATGTAACCTTTAAATCATGATTAGTCTTCACAGTGAGAAATGAAACGTGATGCCACCACAAAAGAAATCACACATCACAAGTTTCACAGGCCCAAAAAATGACATTCATCGTTGGGTCAGTGCCCAAAACACAAAAGCAGGACATGAAAAAACACATTTACAGAATAATGAGTCTGAAATAAAACACACTTCAAATTTCCTTGAGATATGTAAATAAGACCAAACCTATGGTTGGTTTCACACGTATGCCTACCCATCATTTCACCCTGCTCCATCTGTATATGGACTGACCCCACGGGAATTGGGGACAGTTGACTTTGACACTAACAGACACAGCACCGTCTGTGGTTGGTACTGCAACATTCACTCTATGTAACCATTTGTCTGTCTCCATCCTACATTCATAACCAGCTAATGTTTGTATGTGAAGCCCATGTGGGTAGTAAATGGGGTGAAAAATGGGGCCTTTATTGGATTGTCCATGGGTTCCATATTGGCCCCATGCCAATTGCACACATGGGTGGGTTTGCCCAAAGAGCCCCACAGGTCATGCTGGGGCTACCTGGGTACAAAGTGGGTATGGGTCAAAGATGGGCATCTTATCTGGGGCCAACTTGAGCAAAACCACCAATGTAGGCAAATGTCATGGGGCCAATATAGTCCCATATAGGGGCCCATTTTTCAGCCCATTTACTACACACATGAGCCTCACATACAGCTGATGACAAAAAATGCCCTTCCCATTTATACACTTTAACAGATATGCATGCAAAACACATTCATAACATGTACGAGTGTATTTTCAGCATTCAGGAATAAGAAAATGTGCTTGAAACACAAAAATCACTTTTTACATCAAAATTTCCACAACATTTCCATGACAAGACACTTGGTGAAAAAGTGACGGTTCAGCAGCGCTTCACAACACATGGAAAACCAGCTGGCAGCATGAACATGAGCTACACTGAGAAATTAGGTCTTGCAAGAAGTTAGAAATGATCTGCTCCCCTTGCAAACCATGAATGGGCAACACAGATTTGGTATATGCAGGCAACATTTCACTCACTACCTGCCAAACTATGTCAAAACGCAAAGTAACTCGCCAAGGAGCATGAAAACAAACTGCAGCCCTGTGAGTCACTTCCGCATTTTCATCAGCCATCTGTAGCTGTCACCGCACAAACACTCTCTGACAAGGCAGTAATCACTGAGGCATTGCCCCTCTCATCAAAACCTGTTAAGCCCAAAAGTGCCCCAATTGGGGGACTTTGAGAGCGACTTTGCAAACACAGTGTGAAACAATACACTGATCACGACGAATATAGTGATGTTGCACATCAAATTAAACAGCAGAACCTGGGCTACACGGCTGTAAAAACCCTTTTTCATGCCCCAAACACAGCTCAAACTACAACTAAATAAACAACAACAAATCCAACTCCATACAGCACCGACCCACTCGGTATCTGTCGGGCTCAAACTCGACCACATGTTATGCAAAACACGCCGTTAATCTCAAATGAAAGCTGAGACTCCGCTGTTTCCACACATGCGCAAAATCACTCTACCACAAAGCATCAGAGAGCTAGAGGCCAAAGAACAACAACAACAGAAATCTTTTTGCCAAAATATATTTGTAATATTTCTCTTACCTTGTTGTTTTTGCCGTGAAAAGCACATTCTGCCATTAAATCACGCTTCCTTCCCGTTTACCGGATGTTGTCCGTCATTCAAATGAATCCAGGCGGAAAAACTTGCTGGCTGGAGGTTCCGGGGGAAACATAACAATGACCACTCACAGCAGCTGACATCACCCCACAACACGTTCTGCTGACTCTGATTGGCTTACAGTGCTGTCAATCTCGTTTTGGTGGGTATAGCGTCATTCTATTGGCTCTAACAAATCAAACAAGGTGTCAATCACTTAAATCGACCAAGATACAGGCCTCCAAAGCTCAGAATAGAAACTCAGGTTCAAATGTAGTAGGTGTGTATTGGTCAGTCTGGAGTGGGAAATACATGAAAAAAACGAAACGGACAGTTGTATGTGTATATCCTAAACATCATTAAAGATTTACAGAAACAATAAAATGAAAGATATAGGATTGTACATGACAAAAATCACATGCAAACATGGAGCAATTTTGGAGAGCTCGCCTGAATTTTCTGTACTAAAACCTCTCTAATATTGTTCTGCTTCACTTTATCAGAATCAACCTAGTTAATGTTCACATATTGTACTATGATGTGAAAGAGGTTTAGAGCTGCAGCTGCATCATTCCAAAGGGATACTCATCCTGAAAATGCTTTTTTTTGTTTTTAGACGAACCTCAAAATGTTTCATTTGTGCTGTGTGCCATCTTCATTTACTCTTCACATATAACACATATACTGATATTTACACATCTTAACAAATCTCACAAATGTTATGGGTATAATTATGGGTATGCAATTTTCGAGCAGAGGCCTATAAAATAGGCTTAGCTTTGAAAAGGTTAAAGCAGCCAGTGACAAACACACAGTAACATAGTGAGCTGTCTTACCTTGTTCCAGGTGTGATAAAACACTCACCCTCAGGGCATTTTCTGAATTACTGCAGGATTTAAATTACACGACTTTAAAATGATTTTATATATAAACACAATGTTAGTTATGGATAATTATATCATCATATTATTGACTATACCTGTTAGATGCCCTCTTAGGTAGGTGGGTAAACTATGATCACATTAATTGTTTTCAGAAACAATGTTGCACCTGTTCTAGCAATGTCAGTACATTTAAAATGATTATTTCAGCAAAGTATCATATTCATAAATCCAAATTTAGCCAGTGTAAACAGCAAATGGTAAATTTTAAAAATAAGAACGCTGCAAAAAACATTTATTTGTGCTCCTTGTCATATAAAGATTTCCCCTCGCTCTGATGTTGTCTTTTTTCCTGTATACAGACCTCTTTGTCTGAATGTGTTTTTTTTCTATTGTCAATCCAGATTTGATTTTAATACCACAAACCAAGTGGATGGGGCTGCTGCACAGATCTCTGACACAAAGGCACCTTGCCACGAGGCCCATTAGATAGCACAATGTTACATGCAGACTGCCTACTGGTGCTGGCCTTCATCACTTCACATGAAGTGGCAGCACTCCTTATGTAATGAACTGGTATGTTGTTCTCCCGCGTTTATGGCCAGTAAGAACACAACCTTGTGAGAAAGCCTCTGCAGCTACACGCTTAAGGCTCGTGCTGTAAAGCTTCCATCACCAGGTCCATATCTCACACACAGCTGGCTTTCAATATTATTATAGTAATATTGTATTTATTTGTAATGTATTCATTGATTTCTTAAGCTTTTTCGGACAGTCTGTAGTTAGGAGGCAGACAGGAAATAGTAGTGGCAGAGAAGGGCATAGCATGTGACAAAGATCATTTTTATAATTGTAATTTTTTAGAATAAGTTTACTTTTTATTTTTCAAGCCATATCACCCACATGGAAATTGGCAGTTGAGATGTAGCGTCCAAGTATCCCTCTTTGTACACATTGAACACATGAAATCACTGGTGGTACCACAGGGTCGGCCATAGTACGGTGCCCCTGGAGCAGTTTGGGGGGGTTTGGTGCCTTGCTCACGGGCACCTCAGCAGTGCCCAGGAGACAAACTGGTAGTCCATACTCCATACTTGGGCTGTATGGAGACTTCTTTATTTTTTGGCTTTATTAGATAGGACAGTCTAAGCGTGAAGGGGGAGAGAGAGAGAGAGGACGACATGCAGCAAAGGGCCCCAGGCTGGAATCAAACCGGTGGCTGCTGTGCAAAGACATTGCCTTCATACATGGAACGCCTGCTCTACCCACTGATCCAGAGGGCGCCCAGTCCATGTGGAGACTTGAACCAGCGACCCTCCGGTTCCCAGAGATCTCCAACTACAATCAAACAATACACACTGCAGTTATATGGTTTACACTTTAACCATTAAACCACTAGGGCCCTCTGGTGAAAAGTAATTCTATGGTCAACATTAAGAAACAAAGTAAAGGTCACAACAACATCCTGCCATGCTCCCCATACAGGCCATTGAGGGTGTCCCTCAATGACTTCAGCATTTCCTAAATAAAACTTGCACCAGCAGAGTCCAAACCACAGACTGAAGCAACCTCTGACCCGCCACCAGTGAGTTCCAGGGAAAGGCTATTTTTCCTTTCACGTTGGGTAGAAAACACTGATGCCAGTTCACTGCTCCACAGACAGCTCAGTAATGCAGGCACTATGGACAACAAGGAATATGAACAATGTCTGATGGAGAAATATAGAAGATAACGACCACACTATTTTTCTACTGTTAATTCATATTTGCACATAATGCTGCTACAGAAGCTGGTCCTAGTTTTACATCTCCAGTTTTGCATCATTTCTTTCACAAGTTATTTCTCTGAGCTCCATGTCAGAGAGCTTGAAAGCAAGCTGCCTGTCTCTGTGATTTAGGAGATTTGGATTTGTGTTTGAAGCTGCTCCTCCAGAAGGATCAAGGTAGGGATTGGTTTGACATAAAAAGCACAGCTGAGTCAGGAGCTCTTCTACAAACACACACACACACACACACACATCACAAAATAACTATGCATGTTGTTGCTGAGTCAAACACTATCAAGAAACAGGCAAACTTGCCATTTGTTCATGTTGCTGCTGCTGCAGTATGAGGAAGTAACGTACGAAAACAGAAATATTACAGCTAATACACAAGAAATGACATTTTGCTGTGTAATTTCCTGTATTTTCATCCTTTTTTCAACACCCAATTTGGACTTGTCAGCCCCGCTGTGCAGCATCTTTGCACCAAAAACGAGCAGGAATTTCAGGCAATTTCATTTTTCAAAAATATTTTATTTGATATTGATCCAGGTACAAGGAAAAAAAAGAACATGGATTTATCTTACAGGACATGGGAATGAGACTGTAAAAGTTTATTTTCTTGATCCACTCTCTTCTTAGACAAGGACATGCAAGTGAATACAGAAGGTGGTTTACAGAAAATAAAGCAGAATGTACTGTACGGTAGAAATGGCATTGGATCGGGGTGTCACCTCACCCCATACTGTACAGAAAGACTTCACCCGACAACTTTCTCTTTTTGTCATTTTTAATCCTCTTTTATAGCAAAAAGGCAACACACAGATAGGCTACAAAGAATCAACAATATTGAGAAAATGAACAAAAGAGAGGGAAAGCCAAAGTACTTTCATCCTTCCAAAAAGACGTTTTCTCTATTGTCTTGACAAGCAAATTGTGAGCGTTTTTGCTCCTTGTGTTCAAAAAAGGTTTTAAGTTTCTTTCGTTTTGACATGAGAGGAGCAGTGCGGTGAACATGCAGGACGAAGAGTGACTCAGACGACTACTGACCCGGCACTCCACCGTGCTGTGAGCACAGTGTGCCTATCATCTCCTTATGGCCTCGCTGCTCGGCTCTGACAGCAAACTTTACAAGGAACAGAAAACACATTTTATATTCCACGAATCTTTATGCATATTTCACAATATACTTTTATTATCATTTTAATAAATACAAAACGACACTGTGATTGAAAAGAAAACAATGAGTATTAAAGAGACACTAAAACGCATTAGACATTAGAAATATCAATCTTAATTTGGTATGTTCTTTTACTGACATCTTGTCTTAAGGTGGATGAACCAGCACATTATACTCAGAATCAAAATCCACAGCAGAAAAGAAAAGAGGGGACGACAGAATCGGACATGAGAGGGATATTTTTGTCAATGAAAATGGAATGGCATAATCAAGTGGAGATGCGTATGGATATATACACATATATACACATACATAAACACCACCAGAATGTAAAATAACCTGAGATACTCTTTGCACCTCATTTCCAGAACACTGGCCACTGGGTGGATGATATAAAATGACAATGGCATGACGACAACAGTACAACAGCATCTGACGGCCTTTAGTTTCCACCCCCCTTTTTATCAACATTAGCAGTACAAAAAAAGACAAAACAGAACAGTCATTGAACCACAAAAATCCTGAACATTAATATTGAAAACATTGTTGTAAGCAGCGTTTTGGAGTCCATAAAAGGCATACAAAGAAACAAGCTTTTCATTTAAAAAAAGGACAACCAATGAAACATCGTCTGAAGAGACAAAAAAAAAAACAAAAAATCGAGATTCAGAGGCTGAGAAGTCGAAAGCGGCAGATGATAAGTGTGTGTGTTTTGTGGCGGTCAGGCAGATAGGAAGTGTTCTGCTCCACACTGTGGCTGTAGACATGGAGGCAGTGGGACCTGCTTGTTAATATACAAGGCTTTTTTTTCCATTATCACTTCAAACAGTGACTCAAAGCTACATTGTAAATCGTGCACACGCCATTTCTTCTCAAAGTCATCGACACAAGACTGTGCTGATCGTAGTTTATTGGCAACCGAGGCACCAACCTTTAGAGCAACAACTGCTTTAATAGCTTACCTAATTTAAACAGCACTTAGCCGGACCGAGCGGGGCAGCGTGTTGTTTTCTCGGATGATACTGCACCACAAATAATATCACAAACATAAAACAGTAAGTGCTGTAAAAAGCAAATATTAAAATGATGGAACCAAAGACATAAAATTCAAAGCATAAAAGATGTAAACAAATTATGTAGCTCCACTGATATTTTAGGCAGGCTTGGGAGTATAATTGCTACTAATCACACACACAATACTCCTTGGTGATGTCTGCGTACCTGTTAAGGCTATAGATGGATCATAAATCTGCCTCTGTAAGTGCTATGACTGAACTACAGCATGCGGGCAGATCCACTGACTCCTCCTCCCTTTTGGCTGTTTTATGGCTAGTGTGCTATTATACTGAATGAGGAGCGTAAACTCAGTGTAGGAAAAATTATTTAGGCAGTAAATCATATAAACAAAACTTGAAAAAAGCCTGTTTCTCAAAACAGAGCAGCGCCTGGAGTCGCCCCAAGCATTGACCCCAATGTTTCTGATAACAAACTATTGTTTTAGGACAGTTAATTAGGAATTAAATAATCAACTCGGTCACCTACAGTAATACAGTATCCTCTGTGTACAATTCTCCCAGCCTCATGTCTGCCCTTCAGACCCTCGGGACCCTTGTGTGTCTGCCACCCAATTAGTCTCAACTATGGAAACGGGTGCCTTATTTGTTGCTGTCTGCGAGCAAAGCCGTACTCTTTAATATCTCTCTGTACATTAGTATATAATTTTCTTCTCTTTACTTTACAGTACAGAAACTCCTCTTCACATATTCTTCCGGTTCTTCATGTCAGCAGGAGCTATGTTTTTGTGCTTATCACCAAAAATTGCAGTGCAAAAACAATAATTAATAATAATAATGATAATAATTAATGGTAACTATTAACAAACAATGGATTATAAAACAATTATTTTATGGCACAATAGCCACTCAATTCACATATAATACAAATAACCAGATAAAACCAACTGTTCCTGTATATGGAAATAAAAAGCTCAAACTGAATTCGGCTTGCATAGCAATGCAACAACAAGTTAAAGAATATATTTACAGGAAACAAAATTCCCTTTTCCCCAAGGGCAGTTACCAGAAAATTTGTTCTCGTATAGATGTTTTCTTTTTTTTTTTCACTTGCCTTTTTCTAACAAAAAGAAAATTACAGTAAGGTAGGAGGTGGAAAATATTTTCTTGAGGACGAAAACATAGTGAGATGTACAGTATGTCTGTGTCTATACATCACATTTACAGTTCTGTGACACTGCTTCTCTCTGTGGTGCCCTCAGCTGCACTCCTTCCCTCTGAGGACACACAGGTAAGGACAAAGTTCGCTGCCCCAACAAGGGGGGCGTCATTCTTTCGAGGACAGACCGGGTTTTCTCCAGTTCACATCCCAGGCAGATCACTCTGTGAGAAGGAAACAAAAGGGGAAATGCGGTTTTATTTTGAGAAAAAAAAAAAAAAGGGGTACTTACTCAGCTTAGCATACCGTAAAACTTTTAATAGTAGCCCAGGCAATTATTTGCTTAAATCACTGAACTCAACAGGCTTATATTTGGGACGGGGGGCTATATTTCTAATTCCTCTTACATAAAGCTGTTAAAGCTCAGCAAAGATGGGAAATACAATCACACTGCTCATTTCAACCAGTTTGAATATTACTTGTATAAAAATTAGGCTTCGGATAGCATATCAATTGTTTATTTCATGGCACTCAAGACTTAAGGCAACTGGCATACCGACACAACACAACTTTATCCTGTTAAAACAATATTCGTAACTTGGATACATTTTTTATGAAAAACACTTTTGATTGGTGGACCCTTACGGACTAAAGGAATAGGAGTAACTTACTGGGTAATTGAGTATTGGACACATATTCTGACTTTATGACAGCTTCAGAGGTAACGTAGGGAGTCATCACTTGTTTTTTCATCATACTGGTAGATCTGAATGACTTACAGTCTTCTCTGGTGCTGATGGTTTCGGTAAAATGAACTGAACTGAGCTAACGATGTGTAGCATCTCCATATTGACAAGTGTAAATATTTATATTTGTATGTGTGATTTGAGACAGGCCTTTATTTGTCAAAATGTGCAGCTACACCAGGCTACTAAAAGGGACTGGACGTTTAATTGGAATTAGGGTTTTAATTAAAGTTTTACGGTAAATCAGAATCAACTCTGCTGGCTAATTTTGCTGATACATAGAATGTATTTACCTCCAGTTCACATTAGCTGTCTAAACACTGAACAACAGTACAGGGAGAATATTTACAGGAAGGACACACAGCTAATTAAAGATACTGTATTGATCTAATCAGATATTAGCTGGCGGCTAAAAGAATGGAAAACAACTGGCCTGGGTGTCTTTGAAGTTAAAGGGTGCCTCCATAATTTTTTTTTTGTGTGTGTGTTTTTATTTTGTAGCTTTGCACGAGTGCTCCTGATGTATTCAAATCCGAAAATTTAAATTTGGGTCAAAATGTATGAATGTTTTAGCCTCAAAATGCTATTTTCTCTAGCTCTTCTAAAAACATTTACCCACATGACGTGAGATAGGTTTGTGCATTATGTCTTTGCTGCACATAAACCCACGTACTGCTGTGGACGCCACCTTGGTTGTGTTCTGAAAGTCACAATTTTTTCAATTACTGTTTCTGTTAATAGAGTGTCCTGGCTTTGAAGGGAGCATAGATAATGGCTTCAGCTAACCATCGAAAATGGCTGTCTGATAGCAAGGTAATGCGGTAAAATTATCTAAACATAGCACACACTTAACTGATGTTGATTTTGTTTTGGTTGTATTTTGTATAAGAGGATAATTCATGTTTTGCTGGTGCTCCTGTCCACAGCCACCAGACTCCTTTGACAGAAACAGTCATTTTATTTTGCAGAATATAAGGAGTTACTAGTTTGTGTTATTGTGTGACCTTTGGAACTGAACATGGCGACCATTACTGGAGGTAATAAACTGACTGTGGATCTATTAAGGGGGATTGAAATCAGCACTGTAACCTACGTCTGTGCTTTTCAATAACAGTTCAGTGGGAGTTTCAGTTTGAAAAACACAGAAAACAACTCAGATGGACCTGCCCTTTAAATATATAAGCCTATCAACATCTCTAAAGCTCATTATTTAACATGTTGTATGTTGTTAAATTCATACGCAAACAGAAATGTAAAAAAGACAAGTTGCTGACCTCCCAGAGCTCAGAAAGGTTGAACTATACAACATGAGTTTTTTCACTACACATGCAGTGCTGTATATCATAAAACACTGCTGTAAAATACAGAGTTACTCACATAACTCTCCGGAGTAATGTCCCTGTCCGTTGGTCCCCAGGAATTCAGCATGCTCTGTGGCGGTCCACTGTTGTGGCTGTCGTGGACCCTCGTTCTTGCGTGGCCCCGTCGAGCCCTTGGAGGAGGCTGTGCCAGAGGAGCTATGGCCACCAGGGGAGGGGAAGGATGGTTTGTTGTATGGCAGGCACCCGTCCTCTGAAAACACAAAGGGATCGAAAGGCATTCTTCAAGTTTGAAAAGTAGACACAACACGTGACTTTTATTGTTGCAGTGAAACACATCTAACATCTGATGCATGGAGACAAAGAGCACTTTGCAAACCCCCCTTCCTCCTGACATCTGCAGAGTGGCAGTGCCAACAGGCTATGCCAGGGCGTGCCACAGAGAGGACTCTCAGCCTTGCACATGGCCTTGCAGCTACCAGCCTTATGAGGGGGTAAATACAATAACAGAGGGACCACTGGCTGCTGTGGCACCCCCTGCTGCAGGGCAGCATAACATTGACCCTCAGCAGTCTTCGTCGTTGCGTGAAATCTCATCAAACTGCTCCCCACTGCTCCGCTAATGACTGTAATAGAGTCTGCCCCGACCTCAGTGGATTCTACTGTGAATCAGTCAGCACTCTGACACATAGGGGAATTCACCTATGGGGTTTTTTGTAAAGATGCTGATTGCGGCACCTGTCTTTGTCTCACAGTCTCAGATTAACTGTCTGAGAAAGTTCTGGCACAAAGAGGGCAGGACGCACAGCATGGAGATCTCTAATGGTCACAAGCACACATGCATGCGGGCACATACGCATGAGCACTGACACACACAGATGGGGTGTAGAGTGGCTGTTTTTTGTGTGAGAAAAGAAAGCTGAAGCGATTAGAGTGCATTTCAGTTGCTGGGGCCTCCTGCCTTTCTTGGAGCGGAGCAGGATGATATTGGCAACAGTTACAGGGGCATTGGGGAGGCTGAGGGGGGCATTCTGGAAACCAGAGCAAGTGGCAGACAGTGCAATCTGTTCATGGGAGCCCAGTCTTAGCACAGCATGGGAGCTAACTTCAACACAAGAACTCAGAGAAAAAATCTCTCATTGTCAAGTTACAGCAGCAGCGAAACTCCTGTGTCCTTGATGCTTTTTTTGCTACAAAGACATTCATTTACAATCTCTTGTAAAGACCCGTTTGTAACAAGTACATCAGTCAAGAGCAGGTAAATGTCCACTTATTCAGAATGTGAATTCAAGATGTTTTATGATGAATCATTTCAAGTTAGCAAAATAATTTCATGGATTTTGTTTGATGGAAAGTGGTGCAGACTTGGTGTATAGTACAATTTTGTTAGCCCTTCACTTTTAGAAATAATTAGGGTAAGTGCTTACGTAAAGCCTGAAGTGTACTACCATAAAAAGATATGTGGCTCCCTTGAACTTTTAGTAACCGTGCTCGCAGCATGGTAGCAATGGTCTGTCCATGCATCTGTCAGTTTAACACTTGGTACAGATTAAATTGTTTCAGTCGGATGGAGTGCCAAAGAATTAATCTTAATAAGTTTGGTAATCCCCTGACTTTTCATCCTTCAACACAAGCAGGTCAAAAGTTCCAGCTGCCCGTTATAGAATAGGAAGGACTCCTTATGGTGGGCTCTTGAGTCTCTAGCATGTTACCCTCAAAGGCTTAAATCCCTTCCCTGTTGGAGTGGGCGTTCAAGGGCCTATCAGATCCTGCTGGGCTGTTGATCTCAGATTCTGTAAAATCTTTTGAGCAAATCAGAACTGATTTTGACATTCCGCAAAAGGACTTTTCCAAATATCTCCAAATTCATCACTTTATATAATCGCTTTTAACAAGATCTGTGTAAAACTGTCAGCGCTGGAAAATGCCACGGTCTCGGCCACATCTCTCGAGGGAATAATCTAAAAGATTTATACTTCACTGCAGTATTTTGACTCCTCAGCTTGTGAATTCCTGAAGCCATTGTGAGAACACAATCTGGGGGTTAAATTTAGTCCTGCAGAGTGGACCAATCTTTCTGAAATGCAATTCAATTTCTGTACATGAATAAAATTTTAAATGTTTCCATTAAACTTATTTTACACCTCCACCTCACCTCCAGAGAATGTTCCCCAACAGCTCAAACCTCTGTTATAAATGTAAAACACACAAGGGTACATTTATTGACTTGTTCTGTCCATGTGATTGCATCTAGACAATCTGGAAAAAGGTTAATTCTGTGAATTAGGAGGTTAACGGTAAACGGTTTACACTGTCTTCATTTTACCTGTTAAACCATAATCAGGAAAATCTTTTTGATACGGACACCAAATCTCTCTTTAATAGTCCTCCTATTTTTGGCTGAAAAATGCATCTTGCTGTGGTGGTCTGCTTTGCAGGTCCCCTTGGTTAGTATGTGGATATCACAGATCACGGCTCTTGTCCCTCTGGAGAAACTGACTTATGATCTCAATCATAGATCACACAAATTTTGGAGACTTTGATAAAGCATGCTCAACATTAAAAAGATTGCAATTGCAAGCATGTTAACTTACACGCTTACGTTAGAATGTTAATGAGCATGAGGAGTGTAACAGGTACGGTTTTCACAGGGCTGCTGGCATGGCTTAAGACTTCAGTCTTGTTTCAACTGTACCTGTTTTGTGTCCCCTGCGTCCATCATCAGCTCGGTCCATGGAGCCCAGCCTGTCCTGAGCCTGGCGATGATGTTCCAGAGAAGTGCGTGCCTGTCTGTCAATGGAGCTCTTCATGTCCTCCGGCCCAGACAGGGGTCCTGACATAGGCGGGCGCTCCAGAGATGAAGCCTTCCTATCTGTAGGGGGTACCATGCTGCTTACACTGCGGGCCCCCTGGATACGGCCCTGCCCCTGACAGGGAGGAGGCTCAGGGGGAGGAGGTAGGTCTGTGTCAAAGGGGAAACCCACAGAATGAATACAACAAAGCCATAAATTACTCATAAGATGTTGCTCACTAATATAAAACTGAAGACTCGAATCATGTTGGGACACATTCCCTCCGATATTATGTTACATATTAATATAACTCCTTCTAGCTTATAAAACAACAGATGGAACTTTCTACATAAACTATTTAAAATGTGTATTCAGTCGCTGCCTCACCGTCTGCACCAGCATCTCTCCGGTGGGGTGCTGTGCCCTGGCTTCGGGGTTTGCGTGTGGGCCTGGTGGCCCTCTGGTGGCCCAAGCTGTGTGTGCCGACTGTGCTGCCATCTGTTGAGAATGGACTGCTGGGCCGGGGCCTGTGGGACAAGCCTTTACCTGCAAGATGGATACAGGACCACAAGCCAGCTGGTTAATAAAGACATTAAGCAGCTAATGCCTGGACAGTGAAGCTGAGGCTGTCATCGAGAAAGGTAGAGGTTATCAATCAAGAGTCAAAAACCTATTAGAAGGCCAAGGTAAAGGTTGTCATTAGAGGAGAAAGCATTCTGGTAGAAGCCTGTAAAAGGCTGCAAGTATAACATATCACCCTGTTATTACTCATTTAACCCGAGAAAGTCAGAGTGCAAAGCCAGATGAGTCATAGAGGAACTGAGTCAAAGTTGACGACAGGGAGATAGCCGCAGTCTGGCCATGGAGAACAGGTGCCATGCACAACCTGGACACAGTGTCCACAAGCAGCAGAGAGGAAATCCAACATTAAGCCAACATTATGGGGGAAACATCAGCCAGTGGACGACAGGAGGAAGAATCAGAGCAGAAAGGAACAAATCATCTGCTACTGGTAGAAGTTCCAGTCCGGCAGTGTGTAGCTGGTCTCCACACACCAACCTCTCTTGCTGAGGCTAGTGCCTTCAAGGCGATAGCCTGCCTTGTCTGCAGCGGCCACCAGGGCCTGGGCAAAGCTGCAGTGGGTAAAGATGGAGCCATCAGACGAACTGCCCAAACTGGACCTATGGCTTGAGAAATTACGGTCATCCTCCGAGGCTGAGCCCCACCCATTCACCATGGACCCTGCGGAACACCACAGGTTTCAGAAAATGTGTGTGTGAGTATGTTCAACTGTGTGTGTGTGTGTGTAAATATAATAATAATGTAATGTAATATTTTTTTCCTATATCATAACACTCAAATTCAACCGCATCATGTTCATACTTTACAGCTCAGTGGCCATAACCTTTATAGAGATCTGATCTGACATTTTGAACACCTGTGCTGTGATTTCACATTTAGATGGATAAATGTATTGAGTGATCTTATAAAAAAGGTAATATTAACCTCCTACACTCAAATGATTTCATATTTGCTGCAGGGGATTTCTGTTCTTGCAGGTGAGTGCTTTTGTATAGTCATTCTGTTCTGGCCTGTCCTCTTTCATCTACTACAAACACATGCAGAACATATATTCACGCACACACTCACATACACCTACACACCTACACCTACACACACCTACACACACCTACACACACACACACACACACACACACGCACGCACACGCACACGCACACGCACACCAGAATGTACACAGTGGAACAGCAGAACTGGCATCAACTAATTTCACTCTTCTTTTGATAAAGAACAATGAGCGCACCTGTGCAGAGCAGAGTTAGCTACAAAACTGCCTCAGGTGACACAGATGAAGCATCTCACCAAACAGTGTATTGAATCAAACACCTGGTGGTATGCACACACAGTTTTGTTTATTCCTGTTTAAAATGCACAGCCACCATTTCGAAAATGTGCTACAATCTTAAGAGAAGAGAGAATTTTAATGCAAAATCAAGGCATCTCACTTATAGTTACTGTAGTTTTGGACAGATTAACTCATGTACTGTATGTTGTTTTAAAGATGATGAAAAGACAGAAGATTAAATCAATTGCCTCATTCTCATACTTGAATATCTGACAGAATCGAAAGTGTGCGCATAAGGAGGATGCGCACATATCGTAAGACTTTTGGCTTATACATCTGTGCTACTGTTAAGTATTTCTTCATGCTTTGATTTTTTTTCTTCACATAAAAAGCCAGGCCAGCACTTTAAATATAAAAAGTATCAGCCTGCCAATAAAAAATACGCCACTTTGGCAAGCAAAAACACAGAGAACAGTCGGCTAATGTGACAGCTTTCAGTGGGACTGGTTTGGCAGACTTTGCTCAAGTGGCACCAACCCAAGTGCACTGCTCACACACTCTATCTCTTCCTCACACAGAACACAAGAGTAATGTGATTGAACAGACTGCTGTAACAGAGAGCTGGGGAGGTGTGGGGGTAAAGGTTGTAGAGGGAGCGATGGGGACAAAAAGTTAGCAGCAGGATTTATTAAAAGGTCAGTATGATACAAAAGGTGGCATAATCCTGGCCCGAGTGGCTGGCAGAGTTCAGAAATCTACATGAATGCAACTCACACGTAGTATATTAGCTGCAGTATTAAGAGTTTGGGCTCACAGATGGTGCAGTACAATATGACACATTTAAAATTTCAAATAAAACTTGGCAATATGATTGTGGGTTATTTATCCAGATGCACTGGGAAATCCCCATCAAAGAGTTTTCCAACTTCACCATCTGCGAGTCTCTGCGTCTTAAACCATATGTCTCTAAGAGGTGGTTACTCAGTCCCTGGATGTGACTTCAGGGAGTTGCACCTTCGACAGCTGAAGTTGCAACAGATTTTCACCCCTATTGCAGTAAAATTTCTCTCAGATTAATGGAAACTTGTATAAAATATAAACTTGCATAAGGTAGAGAGGCCCTTACACAACCCATTTTTATAGCGCTAACTGAAATCCAAGGCAGTAACTACTTCGAGCCCTCCATCTTGCCTAGTAGCTATTTTCTTTGAAATTCTTTTCTAAGAGTTTTTCTCTAAGAAAGAAAGACAGCAATTCCACTGGGTCCAATCCTCCCACAAAGAATAGAGCAGATATTGAAGTATAGGCAGTGCCAGCCAAAGCACTGAAGCTTCCAACTCCTCCGGCTCAGCAAAGGAACACTGCCTCAGCAAATCACATCACAGAATGACTTTTCAGTTGCACTAACTGCCACTTTCTACTGCTGAACCTCTGGAGCACTCCTATTCTCAGAAATAGCAGTCCAATCAAACTGTGATCATTGTCACATAATTTGATAAAAAATTCAATCAAGTTTTCTTTTTGCACCAGAAATGTGGTATTTATCTCCGTAGCTCCAGACAAAGGTTTGCACTGCGGGTCTGTCATTTTATCGTGTCTTGAACCAGAGCAATGGGCCAAGCCGCGCACTCTAAAAACCACTGGCTGACACCTTCCATGCTCCATGCGCTGTTAGAGAAAGGCCAGTAAACGGGAGATGGTTGGGGGGCAGTAAAACCCAGCCCGGGTCCCTCCTGCCACTAAAACTGATTTATACTGACGGAAACCCTAATCTGCATGTCGTTAAGCAGGAAAATCATTCCCCCTGACGAGCAGGCGTCTCTACCTGCCGTCAGGAGACGTGACCCTGCTCCTCACAAACCTGGCAAGGCTTTATGGGAGAGTAATCGCCCAGAACAGCCCGGCTTTCAGCTCATTGTAGGCGTAACAGCCTCGCTGCTACCACATCTCAGCTTTACATGACCTGTAACGCCTACGCACAAAGCCAGGTAATACCTATGTGTTCACTTCATCTCTCTGGCTCAAGTAAGACATGGCTCCACAATACCCACCAAAACATCAGGATTTACATTTATCTGCTAAAAAAAATGTGTTGTATTATCTCAGAGAACAGAATAACACACTGGAAAGCCCGTGCAGACAATCTGCTGGAGAAACATTGCCTGGGAGGGGAAGGCTTTTTTGGCCTTTTTTCTGGGGCAACGGTGAAAAAATGTTTGATTTACTGGCCTTTGGTTTAACATTATGACAACAGACCTATTTCCATATTATTAAAGGAATGACAAATCTATCAAGCGAGGCTCGACAGGAATCTCACTCCTACCCTCCCCTATTTGTAGAGCCTCAAAATGGTGGCCACAATAAATCTCAGCGGTTTCCCCCTATCCTCCCTCTCTTCCTTTCGCTAACCCTGGAGCTGAGGCTGTGTCTGTGTTGTAAAACGATGGGATGCAAGGCAGACTTGCAGAGAGATAAGAAGAAATAGTGCTGTCTTAAGAGTAATACAGTGGAGGAGAGATGCAGTAGATTAGGGCCCAGTTGCTGCTTTATATTCCTCTAAATACATCAGCAGTAGCATGTGTCAGCGTTACCAAAACCACTGTTCCATCATCCCATGGAAAACTACTCTTTAGGGCTGCCGCTGACAGGGTAGGCCAACAAGCAGTACTGTCAACCCTCTTATTCTCATGCATTCTCTCAACTGGCTCAGCTCCTCTACCTTCAGATACAGTATGTCTGCCTGCTCCCTGTTTCTTGCCACCCATAAATTTCCCAATATGGATTTTATTTTTTAGTATTCACAGACTTTACTGGAAGACCTGATAGATACACAGAGCCACAGGGTTACACTACACCAGCATTTTGTATCACAAAATATCCCTACAGAGCACGATAGCCACATTTCTAAGAAATATCTCCCAGTTTTCGTCTCTAGTTTACAGATGGATATTGTGACCTGGTCAGTATGAGAGCAGCAGTCCAGAACCCAGCTCTGCTGCTGCAATGTCATGCCCTTCATATGTCCCCCCTGACAGACGGCTGTAAAAGTTTTCAGTGAGTTGTAAAAATGGAAATGGTGCCTCTAGTCTGCAATGGAATATGCCGCACGTGAAATTTATTTCAAATCTCCTCGGGAAGATATGGGTGGCGCTGGCTCCGGTGCTGTGTGCGAGTTAAATCACAGTCACTCTCGCTTAGCCCCCCCCCCCTCTTAATTTCCCTCTCACTAGCCTGTTTAAAATTCATGGACTTTCTTATCTCTTTTTTTGGAAATGATAATTATAATTCCCCCAGAGTCTGCCAAAAGTGCTTAAAAAACTTGATTGAGGGACACTCAGTAAGCATGTTCACATAAAAATGTACGCATACCAGACTGTTGAAGAACATGTCACGAACAACAATCCATTTGCTGTGAGACAAGATGTAGCAACAATGGGAATGAAATGTTTTCCCATTCAGAGTAATAAGAACATACAGTAGTAAGTTTGATTAATCAGTATCTAAAATAATATTGTACAAATACATAAAAATGAGTTGTATAAAAAATAGAATTTGTCATGAGAATACACTGAAGTAAATTACAAACAACAACGATGTTCGTCAACGGAGAAGCACCCAAATCCAGAATCAACCCTACCTGTTAAAGAGCTGTCCAGGTTGTCCATGCTAGACCCTGGTGTGTGCTCAATGCCACGGGGATGCCTGGCTCCATAGCCTTCATCCTCCTCTTCTTCCTCCTCCTCCTCATCGTCATCAGGCAGGTCAGTCTCCAGGTCAGAAACCATTGTGCTCGACACGTAGCCCACTGGAGGAGCTGGAGCCTGGGGCGGAAGTGAGCCAACCTGCATGTGCCTGGGAAGAAAAAGAGACAGTATATTACTCTACTGCATCACACACCGTATATATATCACGGTATGTGGAGGAATGATGAATACAGAGAAAATAAAGGGAATATTCAGTAGCTTCTCTGCCACAGGATGGAAAAAAAATGAGGATGTATTTATAAGTGCAGAGCTAATTTTAGAGATCTCTTCCATATGTGAAGAGCTGAATAAATTTGGACAATTCCACTAATTCTACGTTGCTGCTTGCATGCTAACACAATGACCCGCTAATTGCTGCTGCGGATGGTACAAAGGCACGCTCTCCAGGCCTGTCGACACATGGCTGTCACCTCAGTGGCAACCCGCTCTGCTGACAGCCGCGTTTGTTTGAGGAGTGCAATGTCTTTGACGCGGTTTGCAGTGGGAATTGGTTGTAATTACTGGCCCTCTGGTGTTGTCAGAGATGCTCTCTAACCAACATAGTCATTACTGGGTAACATGACATCTCCTTCCTGACAAGGCTTCCCTGTCACCCTCCCCCCCCACACACACACTTCACTATTATGAATGAATGCCAGTCTCTCATTCTCCCTGCGTTGCCGACAGAATGAGGCATGGCCTTCATCTGACTTGCATGAGCACAACAACAATGGAATGTGCCGTACGGGTGTGGGGAGGAGTAAACAACCGCGGGTAAGAAATTGTGTCTCTTAGAGTGAGCAAAATACAGTAGTCGCTTAAGTGGTAGCATGGGCCCATTAAAATGAAATGATTAATGGGTTTATCTCCACTGCACACACTGTTGATATGAAGAATACTGCAGGACCAAAATAAATCCTGCCGGCAATGCACGCAGAGCAGAATGTACAGTAAGCATTTTAAAATGACTATTTATTTTATTAAGTATCACAATATAGCTTTGAAGATAGCTAGATAGATTTTATACTGCAGTGCTTACCATGTCTGTTTTGCCATGTCCAGTTGGTATGCTCTGGTCAGTTCATCCAAATGGGCCTGGAGCATGGGCTGCATCTCGTCCCGGGGAGAAGGGGTAAGGGTGGCTGTGGACTGCTGTCCAAAGGACACAGCAGCCGGGGAAGAGGCAACCCCTCGGATGGGTGGGGTGGGCACCCTCTCCTCCTCCTCCTCCAGCTCATCCTCCATGCCCTGGTGAAGATAGGTCTGCACGGGCATGGGCGGGCCCCAGCCATCACTCTCATACCTGATGGCAGAACAGAAGAAATGCTTACTGCACAAATGTTCAAAAACATAAAATGTAATTATTTATTTTTATCAATTTACAAAATGCAAAATGAGCTAATGGAGGAAAATTCTAAATCAAATCAATACTTGGTTTGACCACCGTTTGCCTTCAAAACAGCACCAGTTCTTGTAAGTACACCTGCACAAAGTCAGGGATTTTGTAGGATCATAGTCAGGTGTCTGATCAACCAATTATACCAAACAGGTGCTAATGATCATCAGTGTCATATGTAGGTAGAAAAACAGTCATTAACTGAAACAGAAACAGCTGTGGGTGGGGGTGGTCACACCAAATACTGATTTAATTTAGATTTTTCTTTTGTCCGTTCACTTTGCATTTTGTAAATCAATGAAAGTAACAATTAAACTTCATATTTTTGAAAGCATTCTTACTTTACAGCATTTCTTCACACCTGCCTAAAACATTTGCACAGTATTGTGTGTGTATATATATATATATATATATATATATATATATATATATATATATAATCTGGTTTGATTAAAAATCTACAAAATCTCAGAAAATATTGGTACATGACCAAAAAAGGTGGCAAAGTCGCTCAACTGAGTAGATGAAATCAGAGGATGTTTGACAATTTTGCTTAGAAAATTTTAAAAAATGACAAATTATCAGTCTACTATCAAAACATGCAGATTAATTTTCTGTTAAAGTTGGTAACTGAAAATAACTTTGCGTCATATTTGCTGTCTATAGGAAAAATCATGTCCCTGCTCTTATTCCAATCAGAGCTGAGGAGTCTTAATTAAACACAGCTGTCAGTCATGTCAATGATTCTCATGAACTGCAGTAAAATTGTGAAACTAGGCAGCACTGATCAAATATGAATCAAGATTCTGTTACTGCATTGTCTAGTTCTCATCTCAAATGTTTTCAGAAACATATTTTAGTGTACTGTTTAGCTGTAAAATGAGAGGGTTTGTGACCAGGCTGCCATGTTGGATACAGTCAACCAAAGTACAAAGCCCTGCCCACTGGCTGCACCAACTTTCTAATTTTACAACTAAACAGTGCACTAAAATATGTTTCTAAACATGTAAGGTGAGAAATAGGCAACACAGTAACAGAATCTTGATTCATATTTGATCAGCGCTGCCTAGTTTGACAAGTTGACAGCTGTTCACAAGCAATTATTGAGAGCTGTGTTAGAGACTACTCAGCTAGGAGTAGGCAGAGGAGTTTCTATTTTTCGCAGACTATGTGTCTCATTTAGTGCTGTGTGAATATAGTGACAGTTTCAGAAAGGTTAGTTTTCACCAAAGCTACCAACTATGGCTTTAATCAAGTAATTGATTGATTAATTGTTTTAGCTCTGGTCTGATCATCTATATCTAAAATATATAAGTCACCACAACCAAAAATGTTTCACAGCCATTACACAGCTCATTTATTTAAACACTATGCTTAATGAGAGAAGAAACTGGAAATACTTATAGACAGAAACAGATCTATAATAGGTCAGTGATATTGTTAATGTGTCCTAATTTAAAACAGTTACTGAAAGAAAGAAAATATCAGACATCATACAGGTATTAATATTTTAAGAGAAATGCCTATGTACTAACACAGAGCTTTGTGACCTTGTCCAACTTTCGAAAGAATTTGTTAAACGACATCCATGAGTGGAATAATAGAGGTAGTCAGGCTTCACTTCCTCATAGCTGTGCTTATACATGCTGAAATAATACTGGCCATAAAGAAAATGTTCATTAAAGAAATTTGTCAGTGCACACTCCATAGGACATAACTGTTTTAATCTGCTGCCATTAAGAGCAGCCTCAGATTTACAGTGCACGAGACTCTTCATTTGCCAGATAGCCTATTAAAGCAGATGACTCTCCCACATTGGAAATGGGAGTAAGAGGACATAGCAGCTACTGGACCAAAGACAGAGACACAGCATCACTTAAATAAGCCTCTGTTACTTTGTGTCTACAGCAAAATATGTCTGAGCTCCTGTTGGATTCATTATAGGAAATTATATGTTAAAATGAGCCAGCTGATTTAAAATGTAATGCAACTGGTGTGTAGGTAAACGTAAAAAGTGATTAGTATTGCATCAAACATCTATAAGAACTCTGGCAGCTTTTTACACCTGCTTCAGACTCTGAGGTGGAGGATAACACTCTGCTGATATGAATCCCCCTCTCTGTCCGTCTGTCTCTCGCTTTTCTCTTAATGAAACAATGCAATTATGATTTTCTTCCCCCACTATGGAATTCAGCAAATAGATTAATCTGAAACCATCTGTGTGTCTACATGCTGTTAGCAGCAGCAGGAGACTGCTCCAACGTTGTTTTTCTTTTCTCCTCCATTTATTTTCCCGTCATGAAGTCTTCCCATAGATTGAAGACAGGATCAGCAGATAGTTTGATCTGCAGCCATCTGTATATGAATTTTGTGTAAAAAGCCTGCGTAAGTGAGTGTGTGTGTGTTATCTGGCTGCCTGTGGAGGCTACACACACGTTGATCCTTCACTTTTCTCCAGATGTACAGTTGTACAGTAATTAGCTGCAGAGAAAACAGAGCTGAACCCTGTTATTGCGCATGGCAATGTGTGGTGTTGCTTACCTTGGCAAGCACTGTCTTTTTTGTTCCAGCAAGCAACACACAAGATTCTCTGCTACCGAGGTAGTCAGAGGATGAAACATACAATGGTAGCAATAAGCAAGCTCAAGTGCATACACAACAAAGGTGGCAATCTCTAATAGCCATATTCTGTAGACCTCGGGGGTGTACCACAAAAATACTATCTGTGTCTGTTTATTTCACAAATAAGAATATAAATATTCAGATTTCTATATCTACACTATACTGCCATTGTGTTTTCTGTGTTAAATTGTTGTGTACTGCCATTTTTATCCCCCATAAGAGCATGTATAAGGTTAGCTGCTCACAAAATATATACATTACATTTGTAACATAATATTTCAACCATTTACCTATCTGTATGTGGGACCAAGACAGTTTTGTTTTTGCTCCTGTTTTTCCACAGCTTTCAGTTAAAGATCTAACACTTTTTAAGCACACAAAAGACTTATTTCTCTCGTTAAAATCCATCTTATTGAGCACTCCTCCTTTTCCAGGATAATCCATCCACCTGGCAGTTGTAACATATCAAGATGCTGATTAAACAGCATCATTACTACACAGGTGTGCCCTGGGATGGTCACAATAAGAGGCCAATCTAAAATGTGTAGTTTTATGGTGGGGAAAAAAATACATTCATTGGGATTTCACATGACATACAGAAATGCATTTTTCTTGTCACAGATATACCCCAAAGAATCAGTCAGTATCTGGTGTGACCACCATTTGCCTCGCACAGTGAGACACATCTCGTTCACATTGAGGTGATCTTTGTAATCTTGGAAAAGGAGAAGTGCTCACTAACATGGAGTTTAAACAAATTTGAGACCAGATTTTAAGAGAAACAAGTCTTTTGTGTGTATAAAAAAGTCTCAGGTTCGTAACTTAAACCTGTAAAAAATGTTTGGAAAAAAAAAAAAAGTGCTGCATTGAAATATTTGTTAATTGTATATACCTGTATCAAAAATAGGGATGCATGATAATATTGGCACGTTAGTATCAGCCAATATTGGATTTAAAATGAAATATTGGAATCGGCCAACATGCTTTTTCTTATTTTAAGATAAGATAAGATACACCTTTATTGATCCCACAATTGAGAAATTCCACAATAAACTAATATTACTTTAACTGAAAAGCATTTTATTTCATGTCTCCATCTGCTGGTGGGTCATCACCATAAGAGTATGCATAAATAATAAGATGTTAATGCCACTACAGAAGAGACTACATGATCGCTAAAATTAGGTGGAGAAAAAAGCGTATATATCAATATTGGTATCAGTTATCGGCCATTTAAGTTGTTAGAAATCCTAAATAAAACCTGACTATGTAACTGTTAATGGCCTAAGTGGAAATAGGGTCAACTAACTGAAATAAAACAGAAGATAAAACAGGAATATAAAAGTCCGGAATAAATTGGGCTGCATAGCAAAGCTCTCTTGGCCATACTGCATTTGCTGTTGAAATGGTGCTGAACTTCAGCTTGTCAGTTTCCTTTATATTTTCAAGTCGTGCATTGAGCCAGGCTTCAATACCTGATCATAAGGTAAAAATAAAACTGCGCAGCATCAGTTAAAGGGATAGTGCACCCAAAAATGAAAATTCAGCCATTATCTACTCACCCATATGCCGCAAGTGCGCACACGTGAATGCGGTGTACAGAGAGGCAGTTAGAGCTACAGGCTACAATGAGGCTAAAAACAGAAGTTCAAATGACGTTTTTCCAAACAACTTTTTAAGTCGGGGCTTCAGGACACTTGGATCACTACAGACGAGCAGTATGGAGATATTTTGTTTGTTTATTTGGTTTCAATTATGTGTTTTTGGACGTTTGAATCTGGGGCGCCATAAGCCTCCATTAGGTGGAGTTGTGTTGCTACCCCCTCTCCCCTTGGATCTCCGCAAGTGTTGTGAGGACTCTAAAACTTCACATGAGCCTCCATCGGCATGAGTGTGAGTAGATAAAGGCTGAATTTTCATTTTTGGGTGCACTATCCCTTTAATTTTTATGCTGCACTGAACACTGCTCATACCCAAATAATGTATTTGTTTAAAGCCCTTGTAGACATACCCTCCTCCTTCATGATGCTCATTGGGATAATGGTCCATCTCAGTGCCAGGGAGAGGGTGAACAGGGGGAGGGGGCAGGGGAACATTGGCCCAGTTGGATCCATTGGCTTTAGTGGGTTTGGAGCCAGCCTTGGTCTTCTTCTTCTTCCCTCCCTTTCCACCTACAAAGAGAAAAGAATGCATTTAAGAGACACAATCATTGAAAATTAGGTTGTAAAAGAAAATCAATTAAAAACTAATATACAAGTGGGGTAGCATTGCAAGTTACAGTAGCTGCTTTTGCCATGTGACTAATGTGTAACCAGAAAAAAACTCAATTAAGTCCAAACATGCTACTTAGATTACAGATCCATTTGGACCCAGTTTCAACATACCCATAGAAATTTGTACACAATTTCAAACACAAGATTTCAATGGGCTCCTGGCTGTCAGCACTTACATAGAAAAGCTCAAGGTTGCCGTATGAAAAGCTTGCTTCCATTGATTAATTGGTTGAAAGGCCTCAAATCTCCATAGAAACAGGAGAGAACGGCAGTAAACGAGGTTGAGGCAGACCTTTGTGCTCCACCCATCCCTCAGTGTCCCCTTTCACACCAGGCTTTGGGCTCCACAATGAAATATCTCACTTCACAGCATCATCATAATGAATGGCTTGTGTAGTGTCAGTGTGTCCCTAATGGAATTCACTGAGAGTCTATTACTACTTTCATTTCTTTTATTACACCGGAGAGCCGCTAACCCCATCCATTTCCACTCATATCCCTCCAACGCCAGATTCTCCTCTGTCTCATCCATCTTTATAAATCTGCCAGCCAGGTCAATACTGGGTTTTATACGATTTGGTCACAGTGGAAGAAACCTATATTTCTTTAAAACACATTTGACTTCAAGCCCAAATCTGTTTTTAAGCTGAGGTCTATACAGTATACATGTATTCCTGAAGACTAAGGCATGGCCGATGGAAAATTGACTTATATTACGGTTGGATCATAATACAATTTAAAATCTAAATCCAGTTTGCTCTGAAACTTATAAACAAAGAAAGATAAGGGAAATTATTTATTTACATTAACTTCAAATACATTTAAGAGGTGTTTTTTTTTTTATCAACTGGCAATTTATTAATAAAAGACACTGAGAAAAAAAGCAGTTTTTGGGTGGTTTCTTTAACATTGGTTTTAGCTCATTTTAATTCAATTTTAATTCTTGTGGAAATATATTATTACAACTTCTACTTGGCAGGAGCACTCTTCTTTTTTAATTAACTGTAGACAATTCAGTCTCTTCATTTCAAACAACTAAAGACCTGTGGTACTGGTGTCTTAATTACCTGAACGGGTAGAACATGTTGCCTTTACTTTAGGGCGGCAACCACAATTATTTTCATTATTGATAATTATTTTTATCAATAAATCCACAATTGCTTGGTCTTAAAAAGCATCACAATTTCCTAGACCTCAGGGTGACATCATTAAATTGCCTGCTTTGCTCAACTAACAGCCCAAGACCCAAAGATATTTAGTTAAGCATCTTTTCTAGAGGAAAATATACCAAAACCTAAATTTGTCAATTATCAAGATAATTTATTACTTTTCTGTTGACAAATATACAGATTTTTTTTTTTTTTTTATCATCGATTCAGAACACAATATATCCTTTTGTGATGACAGATAATAAAAAAGTACACACAGTTTTTTGGTTTTATCACATCCTGTCAGAAGTGCCCCCAAGAGGTGGTCACGGAGGGCTACAGCCACCATGGTACAATTGCTGGCCCCTCTTCTGCCCCCCTTGTGAAAATAATCAAAAATAACTGGAGGCAACATGACTGTCTTTAAGAGGCTGTGGCACACTCATTTTTAAGATACTTGGGGCTAGAAGGGGGGGCTACACAATCCTCCAGGCTAGCTAAATTGTAGCGAGGAAAAAACGGACACAACCACTTTCAGAGGGGTACTTAAATTCAGTAATGGCTTTTGGTTTCAGTGTGTGTCACCCCAACATTTTTTAATGGCCCCACCTGACCACCCTAAGGCCCCGATCATACAGAAAGCATTTTAGCAGCTGGAGGCCTTTTTGTAATTGTTTTAAACAAGAATGAAGCTTTTTCCTTGCAGTTTTTGTGTTGTGACACGCCTCACATTTCTGCGATCTAGGTGCCTGGTGTTTTTGCCAGAGCGCTCTGAACTCCTCAAGTTGAGAAAAACTTCAGCTCAGAGCGGAAAAGCGCCCCATGTCATCTTTTTTTCATGATAATGGTACAGGTTGCTGGATACCCAGAGCTATACAGCCTGACGATAGACAGCAGGTTGTCAAACTGTCCCCGAGCCATCCTGAAATATGCCTGGAAATGGACATCATCGAGGTGAAGCCCCCGGACCAACTGGTGGTTCTCCCTGTGATCCACCCTTTTCATTAAGGTCTCTTGTACCCACACAGATCTCTGTTACTCTGTGCTCAACAAACTATTTGCTGTCAGCCACTCACCGTCAGCCAGAGCTGGAGCAAGTACCCTCTGTCTGTCCATTTTAGTAACTAGCTACTAATTACTGCGGAGGAAAAAAAAAAAAAAAAAGAAAAACGTAGATTGATTACACAGGAAAGTTAGTGTAAGGATGTCATGGGGTGGTTGCCTGGCAACAATAAAAAGGCGCAGCAAGCATTTTTTTCTCTCTTTTTTTCAACTAGTGGCATTCAATTAAAAAAAAAGGCAATGCTGTGCACCTTGCATTTTGCAACCTGTAAAACAGGCCCTAAGGGAAAATTTCCAGGGGCGCCACTGCATCTCTTCTTGAATGGCAATATCTATCAAGTTTATCACACACTGGATAGCATCTCCATGGTGTGCAATCCTGTACTGTGCCATTGATTTTTCAGCGTTTATTAATACATAAATGTTCTCTCATGCTTATTAGATTGTGCATATGGAAGGGTAGAAGGAGGCATACTGTAGAGTATTTGCATGTATTAATCCATTTGTGGCAGTGCCTCTCTACCAGTAAACACTTAACATCTCAGTCCAGGAAATAACCCAAACTGACGTCACCAGCCACACAGACTAGTGAAAGCCATCTTTGGAAACTCTGTTGAACACATTTGTATCTGTCAATTGTTGGTTAGCTGTCGCTGCCAAAGGCCTGTAATCACTTTTCCCAGCACCACAAAAAAAGGCTGCCAATACTGCATCTTGTGCAATGTAACATCATGCACTCTAATGTAATCTAATAAACTGGCTTGACTCAGGCATGGTAAAAAGTAGATCACTGTCATCAAAAGAAACCTACAGAGGCAATGAGGTACAGGTCTATTGATTTTTATGGCAGCCAGATGGCAGAGACAGAGGAAACTGCACAATATGTTTTAAATCGTCAAAATTCCGGTTCTATTACTCTTATAAACTATTTTACCAGGAAGAAAAACAAAGGCCCTTTAAAGATGAGCTTTGTAACAATGCTGGGGCAGGGGAGGAGCTATCAGGCATGAAGAGATAGACGGGGTGTCGGAATAAGATTAATAAAGAATGGAAGTAATAAAAGAAACAACTGTAAGCCCAAGGCAGGCGGCACCACAGTGTAAGTATAGTCTGAAAGTAATTGGGTTTCCTAATCGTACCTCTGGGCGACGCTTGACTTTTACCAATAAATGGTGAGCTGACGTGATTGTTCAATCATCCTTAGTCCCTCCACACAAGACCAGCCATCAATATTGTAAATGAGCCTCTTCTAGGGAAGGATGGTCTGGCAGAGGAATTACAACAGCTCACCCCAAATATGAAAAATACAGAGAGAGAGGCTGTGGCTAGGAGCTACACAGGAATTACACAGCGAACCCATCTCCTCTGACAAAACTGGGCCTCTCTTCAAAGGGGAACTCATACTATATATAGATTCAGCGTTGGGTATTTATACCCAAGGTTTGGGCGCTCCCAGCCTATAACTGCAGGGCTGCGCAGCCTTGAGCTTGCTCTGTTTTCATTGGGTGCGTCAGTGCTGAGGGGGAAAGCCACAGAGCAGCGACTCTAGAAAGACTACACAGCCAGATATAACTTATGAGTGGGAGAATCATTTCAAAAAGGACATCAAAATAACTGAAAGTCATGTATCATCATTTTTCTTGGCTATGTTTAGAAAACAACATATTACATAATGAGGTGAGATGCAACATATATGGAACACAAAAGGTCACACACAACAACGGACTGCACATAATCATCGACTTTGTAGCGTCACAGACAGCGTGAGTGTGAGGGGAATGTGGAGTCTTCAGGGTCTCAAGCTGCTACAGAAAACACAAAAAACACCAGCTACCTCTTCTCCCCTACACTAAGAAAGGTTTTAATGAGCAGCTTCATGTCCCCAGTGGAGATCCATGCTGCCATGAAAGCTGCTCTATTTCTGTTCCTTTTCATCCTGCTCTCCTCCTTCAGACCTGACATTCATTATTCTTTCCATCTCCTCAGAGGGAGAGTGAGGCACTGTAACTTCAACTTTCCCCCCCTTCAAATGCTGAGTTTACTTTGGTTGTATCAAACCTTAGCTTGTGCTGATTCAAATTTCCATTACTGTTTAAAATGTAGTACATAGTGCACCACATATACTATATAAAACACATTTAGACTCAAAAACCCATTTTAGTGCTTATCTCCTGTTCATTATAGCAACGGGTCTAATGAATAACACATCTTGTGCTAATTAAATCACTTTTATGGTATCAATAATACAGATGCAAGCTCATTTTTTCTATCAGTCTTATCTATTTATTTATTTATATATTTTTTTCAAGTAAATGTGCGAAGCTGTACCCAGAACTCCCTGAAACAGATAACCTTGATTATACCATAAATTCCTCCCGATGTGCACTGAAATGCAAGGGTAGGTGGAAGGCTTTTGGCCAAGGTGAACACTTTAAACAATAAATTCCTTCCTATATTTCAAATGACATTCATCATTCATTTGTCTTCCTCACAGTATCTACATACTGTAAGCTTTTATTTATTATTTCCTTTTTTGCCAAGACCTTGATGAGAAGATTGTTACCACTCTCATCTATTTCTGTTAAATATGAAGCTACAGTCAGTTATGTCTGTTAGCTTAGCTTAGCATAAAGACTGGTAGCACAAGGAAACAGCTAGCCTGGCTCTGTCACAAAGTAATAAAATCCATCAATAAATTATACATTAGATATGTTTTACTTTATCTGTTGTTTTAACGAGGGGTTATGAGTTATCTTTGGACAGAGTCATGCTAGCTGTTTTCCCCTACTTTCAGTCCTAATGCTAAGCTAAGCTAAGCTAAGCTAAGCTAAGCTAACAAGACAGTGGCTGGAGAAGGCCTACTGAAGCGAGAGTGGTATCCATTGACTGTATAATAAAGATGGACAATTTGACAGCTCTGCAAAAGAGACGCCAAAACATCTTGATCGCTCCCCCTTCTGGCTGGCTGCAGTATAGGTCATAAACCCCACCCCCTCCATGTTAGCAGATGGGGCATGACTCAAACTAAAAATCAAGTACGCAACAAATAATTTGTCCCAAAGATGTTTTTTTTTTTTTTTTTTCTCTCTCTATCATTTCAGGTAGTTCCTTTAATGCTGATGTGTTCAAGTGTTTTTCTGATAAGATGGTTTCAACTAGTTATTTGATACAATAAAAAGGGGCTTTGACAACATGACTGACAGCTGTTTGTGCCAGTCGGTTTGCTTATGACTGGTTGAATGGGTGTATGGGTGGGAACATGAGAAGGCAGAGATTGCTTCTGCGCAGACTCTGGCCCCAAATGACATCACCAACGCAAGATGCCAGTAGCAGGATATTTTGGTATTTATGGTGGTATCGATCTTCTTATCTGACTCTCAGCACAAAAAGTTGAGCAATTCTTTTAAAGCATATTATCTAACATACTGTGCAGCGATAATTCTTAATTATGTTTCTCTACATGTTATAAAATAGCAATACAGCATGTGCAATGTCCACTCAGCCCTCAGTAACCTGCCTGTCTTCAGGAAGAATCTGCCTGTAAGGCATGGCCGCCTCACATCCTTCTCTCTGCCCACTGTGTGCCGGAGCATTGAATTACAGACCAGTTAAGGCAGTGGCTTGTAACTAGATAAAAGAGGAGAGTGTAGGGGAGGCAGGCAGAGGGCTGCCTTGGTGTCCTATAAATGACATTGTAATTCTCTGAACATGGGTTTTAGTGTAGTCAGCCACCATTAGGAGAAGAGGGAAAAAGGGAGGTATTTTTGCCACTTTACCCAGCCAAGCATCTCTAATGGTGTGTGTGTGTGTCTATAGTCCACTCTGTCTGAAAGACCCCCTCTGCCCCTATTCCCGTCTGCTCACTCACACAGTGAAAGACAAAGCCTTTACAAGGACCGGCAGTGATGGCAGAAACCCAGCATTAGCACTTGCAGCGATATCCTGTCAGGAGATCACAGAACTATTCTTCCTCTCTGATTTAAATGTCCTGCTTCTTTCTGTTACAAGGAGCTGTTGACTCCTATCCAATATCACAACATGGCTGTGTACAGTAGTAGCTATTTTACACAGAAACCCATATGACTGAAAAAAATACTCAAAGAGCATTAATCCATCCAGCATTAAAGCATTTCACATATAATGAACTGCAGGCAGCCGGAGCTGTGTGAGCAAAGCATCTCTGGTGAGGGAGAGGGACTGTGCTAATAAAATTTTTCTCAGATGCCAGGTTAGTACATGCAAATAACAGATCAATAAAGCAATTAGGATATCAGTCAATCATCGAGTCAAGCTGCAGAGCCCCAGAGAGTGTCCCAGTTTGTTTTTTATAAAATTCTCTGCTGCGTAAACCAACCTGAGAGACTGCCGCTTCGCTCTGAGCTGTTGTGAGAGCTGGTGGTGCTGAAATCTTGTGATTGGTTGTGTGGTATTCTATTAGACAATCCTTCGGCCAATCGGTAGTCAGGAATGAAAAGGAGGGCTACAGTGGAGGTTAAAGGGCAAAAATCACAGTGGCATCAGGTGATTGGCAGTTAGCACAAGCACATGCAAACATGCAGTTAGAGCATTGAGCAAGCAGGACAAATTCAGGATTCATACATTCAACAGGGTGCATTTATTCAACCTTTCATTCACTCAGCGATTTGTATGCAACAGGCGCTGCGTTTGCTGGACAAATTTGATTTGTTTTTGATCCAAAAAACACAGTGCTAATCTTTGAATCAATTTTCAATTGGGTAAATGAGTCAATAGTGGAGATTTTAATTCAATATTTGTCCCCCTTCAGAGAGATTTTAATCATTCATAATCACATATGATCATACTTCTTAAAATAATGACAGGGTGTATTAGTAAAACAGTTTTTAAAGATTCATTGCATTAAAGAGACTATGTAAAAACTATAATTAATCTGTTTTAGACTGTTGGAAAATGAGATCATAAATATGTATTAGAATACAGCCGAGGAATACTCATTACACCTAAAGTATGAAACTCCACTCGGCTTTAAAAAATCCTGCATCAAATCCACGGTAATTAATTTGGATTATTTTCTTAAACATTAGTCAAGCTAATATGGATTGGCGATTACTCTGAAACTGAAGGAGGGGTGGTACTATCATGAAAAACCCGGCAAGAAAATGGATGGATGACTTAACTGCACTGCTCTCTCATGAGATGTTTATTCAACCTTGGAGTGTAACCAAGATGATGTCTGCTGGGGGAAAATGACTCGTTTTAAGACAGCCTCCCTCAGACCACAGTGGCTTTAGGAAGGCTTCAGAGACTTATGGTGGAAAAGTTTTAACTCCACATGGCCTGGTTACAAATGTAAATGTGTGGTGTGTGATCTGGACTAATTCACTTTGGTTTTGATGTCCGAGGATAAGAATAATCAGCTATTGTACATACTCTGTATACACTTGCTAAACCTCACACATGAGAACAACAACATCCCCGCTTCTCAGCGTAGCTTACTGTTGTTGCAGGAGTTCTTGTCGGGCAGCGAGTACCCCAGGTTGGCCATCTCCTGTTTGGCCTGGAGTGAAGCCTTCCACTGGGCCTCGGGCAGGTCCACTGCCAGCTCGTGGATGCTGCTGGAGTGGAGAATCTGGGTGGTGGCATAGGGAGTGGCCTGGGACGTTTGGCCAGGGCTGTTGTAGTTGGCTTTGGTGGTGAAGTCTATGCTGCTGTAGATGGCTCCATCAGAGAGCATGGTGCCTGTTTTATCTCCTTGCCCAGTGGGGAGATCTGGAAAAAAAAGAAAGGGAGGGAGTTTATAGGATAATTGTTCTCTAAAAAAATGTCTGGAATGTTTAAATAAACATTTGTCTGCTGTTTAATGGCTGACTATCTGTATACATCAGGTCTCGAGTGACCAGGGATTCAAGTACATGTGGTTCTGCAGTGTTATGGAATTACAGTCTGTGTCTTTGTGCTTTCGGGTCAGCTCACATCTTAAGAAACAGCACTTAATAGGCTGATCTCATTCAAAAAACTCAGCCCCAGTTATTCATGCATCCCAACCCTCAGCCTCCCAGTTGAGGTGTCCCGTTTCCCCCACATGTGTGGATATCTCACTCCCCTCCCTTCTCTGTTCATATACATGAGGGATACTGCTGCTGCTCTGCATGTGTGTGTGATGACAGAGGAAGGGAGGAAGAGAGGGAGAGAGCCAGGGAAAGAGCAAGCAGACTCTCTCCGTGGTGCATGGTTTGCATGCCCAGTGAAGGGGAGATGATGTAGAGCCATGGCGGAAGTGTCCGCATCTGCGCCAGTCAAGCTGCGCCTGTCCTTCACGACTGGCTGCTCAAGACCATCCTTTCAAACACCCGCCCACCCTCTGCTCCTCTGCCCGTCTCTCCCCACACATTCTCTTGCTCTGAGGTATGGGCTGTGACACCAGGCTGGACTATTTGCCATTACTCAGCCTGGTGACAGTGGAGGCCCTGCTGTTAATGCTCTAGCTGTCCTCTGAAGTGATATATAAATATAAACCCAAACACACGTGCAATATGCATATGTGTATACATCTTGCATGCATATATGTACATGATGAACAACAGGAGCTCCAGTAGAGCAGAGAGGAAGATAAGTCATCATCTTTCATCTCTTACGGTCTCTTTCTCACAGCACCTGGGACAGCACCAAGGCACTCACCTCCTCGGCCAAAGTTACTCAGGTCATTGGGTCCCCCGGAGCTGCTGTTGACAGGCAGGCTGGTGGCTGGCCAAGAGTCCGCTAACCAGGGGTAACCTGGGTCACTGGCATTCAGCAGGCCTGGCCGGCTAGGAGGAAACACAGGATGAAACACTCGATTAAACATATGCTGTGAGATTACACTAACACCACAGCTTCTTGTAGAAAAACACCCTCAATTGTTTAATATGCATGGTTTATTTCGACATTATGTTACTGGATTCCAAAAATAATCAATAAAAAAACATGACAGCAATCAGCCGTGAGACAATGTGAAGCCAAAAACATTAAACATATGTTTAAATGTTAGTCTGTGCACAAGAATGTGTGGTGGTGCGCGATAAGCTTGCCATAAGCCTCTCAAGCTAATGAAACACTTCTGAGATAGGGGGAAATACTGTACGGATACATTTCGTCGCCCACAAAGTTGGAATTCCTTCAGGCAAACGCAGCCCTTTATCTCTCTGTTTCTCCTGCTGTGTCTTTGTCACATTCCCTGTTATTAAAGCAGAAGCACACTATGGAGACACTAATGCATGCATTTGCTCTCTACACACACGTGTCGCAGTGCACGCTGACAGCCACATGTATACGTTTCCTTATTCATTAATATCTTGCATATTCTGCTGTGTTTTCACATCAACCCCTTGCGGTGATGTCCAGACAGTCTAAATCTTATTTGATGAGATGTCAAAGCTCGGCCCTAGCCCCACCATGATGCCCCCGACCCACTTGTGGGATGTCTGCATATGGGAGAGGGCAGCTCCATTTAACAGGTGTTGTGTCCCTCCTCAGGGGGTGAGAACCATAAAAAGCAGCCATTAAGACTTTAACCTGTCATGGGTGACTGCTGGGAGGCCATTAGGGCCACTTTACTGTACAATCACGTCTGAGGCTCGTTACCATGGATAACACAGATGGAGTTAAATGAGAATGAGAGATAGAGTTAAATGTCTTTGTTTATGTGTCACTTTACTGATGCATCAAACCCTGGCTTTTTCTATTGACTTTGCATTAAAATGGATTAGAATGCAATGAAAATTTAAGAATGTAAAATTAATAGTTTTTTCTAATAGAAAGAGGAAACGTAGTAAACACACTTTAAGCAAACAAAAGACCCTCAAGAAAACTATCAGAATTATTCTGCTCTGTTTATTTATTTTCTCCTGAGAAATCACACCCTGCAATGGTCAAACATGTACCACATGTGATGAAACGGATGGCATTGCCTTCTCAGAAACACAGCACACCCCGCTGTTTGTGCCCGGCAGTGCTGTATGTAGCAGACTACAGATACACATGTGCGCTCTGAGAAGCTGCAGAGCACAGTAGTTAGCAGCCTGGCTGCCTGATGGGGCTTTTTGTCTCAGCTCCAGCGGGGTGACGTGTTGGCTCTGAGGGACTGGGAGAGAGTCAAGCCCTGAGGACAAGGGCAGGTAATGGGCGTGCTGCAGTCAGTCTCTCCCTCAGCCACAGGTTCTAATGAGAAGAGCTGTTCCAGAGGGGGGGGGGGGGGGGGGGGGGGGCGTCCAAATGAACTGCAGCACTGGCAAGCTAAGAGCCCTCGCTGTGGTTCCTGAATGCCAAAACAGGCCCTCGGGGGAGACAAGTCATTCAAATTGATGGCTGTGCATCAGGCACATGCACTTTTATGGGGTAATACATCTCTCCCTGTCCTTCTACCTCTGTTTCTGGCTGCCATGTTCCCCCACTGCCATCATTCTCTCTTGCCATACCATCTTTCCCTATCCCTATTTTCCTTTATTTCCTTTTATACACCTCCATATCCTCTTTCTATCCCCTGCCTCCTGAGCGCTTAGCATCTGTCAGACTAAAAATTCCAAGCAGCTGGAAAGAAGAGGACGCTGTTCTCTTTTGTTGACTCAAGCAAGACTGCACCACAAATGCGCGTCGTCTAAAGTAAAAGACCATGCCTTTGTGTCGTTACTTGTCTCACTTGTCCTGTGTGCGCCATCAAGTCGTCCCCCAGCCCACTAGAGAAAGACCATTTGAAAGAGAAGGAGCTGACAGTGGAAATGGCTGCATTGTCCTTGTATTTATCACACAGCAGTATTCCTGCTAAGGATAATTAGAATAAGACTGATTTCTACTGGCGATATTTGTTATATATATGTGTGTGTTCGACTGTGTGTGTGAGTGTGAGATGGTGGGGTGATGGGAGGCTGGTGGGAGGAGAGCGGACACCAGGTCATACATCTAATGAAAAGTCAACACCTAACTTTTAATCCCTGCCCACCCTACGATGGATGGCAACCTTGGCAGATAAAATTTCATTTGGAGCATTTCCTCTTCCTGTTAGACATTTGAGTTACGTGTGATGGGTAGGAAACCATAAATACTGCCTAAGATGCCTGACACTGAGCTTCCCATAAATAAGCCAAGTGAGAGATATTAATTCCAAAGCAACTTCATAAATCAGATGTTTATGGTCCCACAGACGAGTGAATGGAATTTGGATTAAAAGTCTAGACATTAGCTAACACTTAGAGCAATGGGAAACACAGATTACTTTCTAGATTAAATCTCAGGGAACATGATTTCATTTAGCATTCAGATCCTGGGATGTAAAGGATCTCCATAGCAACAGTGTTGGTGAAACTTGTTCACTGCAATGCTCAGCCCATTCTCCCTGCCTATAGGAGTGAATCTGCTTTGCTAAAATATTGATCAGTGCAGAGATAGGAAGTTATTACTACCTCCTAATTACCATCTCCCTATTGGCAGGGGGATAAGGAATGAGCCCTTATTGGCTTTTATCAATTTCAATTGAGCAGCCAAAGTCAAATCGTCCAGGTCTACCAATCTGCAGCCTATTCATCTTCCATGAATCATTTATTTTGTGATCGATTAAATGTAATTGTTCAGTCAGGGCAATTTGGCAGGAGCCAATGAGAAACTGGAAACAGACGCGGCTTCATTTGCTATTGTCTAATTAATGCAATAAACATCTCATGTAACAAATGAACACATTTTCCTCTGATACTCTGCAACACAGTCTCACTCTCAGGGCAGATGGGCAAGTTGCAACATCTGGGATTTGATGGCACTAGAGTGACTAACGGATCAGAGGCTCGTGTTAGAGTTCCAGACTGCATCCCATTCCAGTGTTGTGAAAATTGTGGCAGTCGCTGCTACTGACTAAAGATATGACAAATATAGAGCACCACAAATACAGACATTTCAAATCCCATTCGCTGGAGTGAGAATCAGAACCACTTATGTGGAAAATTGAAGGAAAAACACTACAGCAGAAAGTAGATGAGAAAAGGCATGGCAAGTGGCGTGGCTAATTCATTGAGAGCATGCTGGCAGCTCACAGAACAATATAGGCAAAATTGTCCATTGTGGCATCCAGTCATACGCACACAGTAAGGAGAAAAAAACAGCATAAATCTAAAAATGCTGCAACCCGACTGCAGAACAGACACATTCCCAAAAGCCCAGGGACACAGGGTCAGATTTAGTTGGCAATCTCTCACTGAGTGTTTGAGATCTAGAGACTTTACCTAGTCAGGTGTGATAAGCAGTAGATAGACAGAAGCCCGGGATTCTCAAGGGAGTCTCTTGAATACCCACAAAGGCTCAGTAACTGGTGTCATTGAGATGTGCCCTATTCTCTGTAGCCCCTCTCTCTTTCACTAACACACACTGAAATGGAGCAGGCTGTATGGGGGTGCAAGTGGGGTACCTCCACACACCTCTCCCCTGGGTAATTATTTTTACATTATTACATGTGCTCAGATCCCAGCCGCCCACGCAAGGTGACAGGCAAATTTATCACTCCAGAGGGCTTCTGGGTTGCCTGTAGCCGGCAGCGGAAGATAAATGACAAAATAAAAGCACTCTCTGCTTAAATTGTTTCTGTTAATTCTGTTGAGGAGATTTATGAGTTCATCTATCGATGCATGAACGGAGATGTGGTAGAAATGTATATTTGCACGCCGGTTTGCATGGCAGGCACACAAACAGGTATTGGTTATCTATCAATCTATCAGTCATTTATCAGTGTTACAATCAAAAGCTGCTTGTGTAGACGTACGGGGATCTATTGTGCTTGTCCTTACTTTCTGTCATACATTTATATATTTTTTTATGTTACAATGTCAGATAATCATATTAAACGTGGCCATAATTTCAAATAATAAGGTAAACATATAAAAATAATCCCTGTGAACAAAAACCTCAGGTTTAAGGCTTCTGAATACTCTGTTTCTAGGGCTGGGCGGTATGACCTAAAATTTATATCACGGTATAAATTGAATCCCTTCACGGTAACGGTATATATCGCGGTATAAATTTAAGTGTAAAAGTTATAATAGAAGTGTTTCTGAGCGGGTTTTGTAGTCCCTTAGCAAAGCTAAATTGGTAAAAAAAAACAACAACAACAACAACAACAAAAACAACAAAAGCAAAGATATAATGTATTTTTTAGAGCATTTATTGTGCAGAATGCAGATCTCAAAACTCAAAATTAAAACCCAGTACTCTATGGTGCAAAATGTCCCCTGGGATCTATATCAAAAGGTAATTTGCTTCTTTTAGCAAAATCCTAAATGACTGAGTTGTGTTTTTTCCACCTGGACCTTTATGCTTTGACATTTCTCCTCTAATCATCACGCTGTAACCTGTGACAGGCTGCTATGATACCACAACTATCACACATTCACATATGGAGTTTTTTGTGGAGCCCCTAGCGTCACATAGGTTTACATTACCAAAGGTTTATGACAAACTCTCTTGC
>NC_065507.1:28977423-28995264 GCF_006386435.1 Epinephelus moara
TTGATTGCAGTAGTTGCTGCTAAGGGTGGCCCAACCAGTTATTAGGTTTAGGGGGCAAACACTTTTTCACACAGGGCCATGTAGCTTTGGATTTTTTTCTTCCTCATTAATAAGACCCTTCATTTAAAAACTGCATTTTGTGTTTACTTGTGTTATCTTTGACTAATGTTTAAATTTGTNATTTTTTTCTTCCTCATTAATAAGACCCTTCATTTAAAAACTGCATTTTGTGTTTACTTGTGTTATCTTTGACTAATGTTTAAATTTGTTTGATGATCTGAAACATTTAAGTGCGGAAAACATGCAAAAAAGTAAGAAATCAGGAAGGGGGCAAACACTTTTTCACACCACTGTATATCACTTCTACCGTCTACTGCATATACCGTGCAGCCCTATCTGTTTCCATTTCTTTTTTTTCTTTTTTCTTACTTGAGCGACAAGGTGATATCAGATTGCGACAGATGTATATGGTTATCTGCTCTAGGCATGCTACTGCAGGTGTTTATATTATGTAGCCTACACTGCTAAATGAAGCTACATGCTAACGTTAGGGAAACATGTAAACTTGGTTGCAGATGACGTCAATTTCTCAGCAATCGTATCATTTTCCTGCTGGAACATGTCCAGTTGTGTTTAGAAGCTTTTATTGGTGATTTTTAATGGAAAAATAAGTGCCGCTATCCAGTCATTCCCTGGCCTCAAGTAGCCTGAACTGCTACATGTAGCTACATGCTAATGACAGGAAACCATGTAAACTTGTTTGTCGATGATGTTAATTTCTCACTAAATTCAGATCATATTCCTACCGGAACATGTCCGGTTGTGTTAAGAAGCTTTTATCTGTGGTTTTTAATGGAAAAAAAGTACTGCTATACTGTCATTCTGTAACTCTAAGTAGCCTAAACTGCTACATGTAGCTACATGCTAACATCCGGTAAGCATGTAACTGGCTACAGATTTTGTCGATTTCTCCCAAATTTCAGATCATTTTCCTGCTAGGACTTATCCAGTTGTGTTTAGAAGCTTTTACTGAGAATTTTTTAAAAGAGAAAGTAACGCTTTACAAAGTTATACCCTCGTTGCAAGTACACTGCTGCAAATAGCTACCTGCTAATGTCACAAAACATGTAATCTTGGTTGCTCATCTCTGGTGGCATTTAAAGGATTTTATTTGTGATTTTTCACAGAAGAAAGGGCCGCAAATCTCCTGAACAGTCATTCCTCTGCCTGCAATGATGGAGCTGAGATGTAGAGATGCCGGAGACCTGAAAATGCTGACCAATCACAGCAAACTGGGCTTTTTCAAGAGTGGGCTTAAAGAGACAGGCGCTAATACTGTATGAAGCCTTTTCTGACAGAGGGTGACTACAGGTTTTCCAGCACAGACATTAACCATTAATGCATGTAAATGTTCTAGTAGAAACCAAAAATACAAATATGAACAAGCACTGAGCATAATAAAGCCTTTTTAATGCATGACCATGGAGGAAAAGTTGTGTTAAGATATGTGAAGCTTAGGACAGAAATAATGAAATAATGATATCATGATGGGAGGATAATATTTTTTTTTTCTTTTTTCATTTCCTTGTCATATTGCATTCAAACACTGAATGCCATTGTTTTTTGTTATTGATGGGACACTCACCTTCCATTGCTCATCAGACCACCATCGACTCTCTGGAATGTCACTAAAGTCAGAAAAAAAAGAAACGAAGAAGAAAAAGATGGAGGAGAAAAAAGACAAAGCCATATATTTAGTTTTTGTAATATAATACATAGCAATCAACCAGGATTTATTTCCATGATCAAGATAAGATACATTGTCTTTTCAGTATTGTCCAGTTTGCCCTTGTGCTTGAACAGCTACGTATTCATCTGTTCTTTTAATACACAGCCGGATGGTTGATGGATTCACTAAGGGATCCCTCTGCGTCCAATGCCTTTCATGAAATTAAAAAAAAAGTGCAATGATGAGAATTGCATATTGCTTTGCTTTGCTTTGCATAAGTGGAGACGTCATGTGCTCCTCAAGGACAAGATGCCTGATGAGAGGCAAAACTCATTTCATCTTTCTTATTTTGCTGCTGAGTTATTATCAGATTTGTGATTAAATCTCAGCCAAAAAATGATTAGAAAAGGCAGAGGGCTCATTAATCACGTTGAGTTTTCCATCTACAAGCGTGGAGGCTGAGTTACTGATCCTTCAGCTAGCCGGGCTCCCCAGAAGCCATGCATGTGGCCTGTTCTATTACAGTGATCTATAGATAACAAGGGCCGCTCTTTGTCAGCGGCTAGTAAAACTCCATGGCTCAAAGTGAGAGATGGCTGTGAAGGATCCATTTCATCTCTGTTCAACAACCATGATGACAAAGCAGTATCCAGAGTTCTAAGCATGTAAGAACATCAATGGGTCGCAGGAAACACAGGAAAGCAGCAAGAGTTTTGGAAATCACCTCATACCAGTGAGGGGGGAAAAAAAGAGAGGAGGGGGGAAAAAAGAGAGCTGGTTTACTCAAGAGGGAGAAGGAGAGCTGTTAGTAATTTGGCTCATTTGTTCCACAGATGGAGATTAAAGAGAGAAGGAGGCTGAACATTCCTCCTCTCTTTTCTGTTTCATTCAGGTTGATTCCACAACAAGCCCAGGCATCGGCGAGAGAGGGGGCTTTTCTGTGGATGACGTAGTAAACCAGATAACAGGGAGAGGAAACTACCACAATAGATTACAGAGGGTGCTAACAGGACATTTTAATGCCTCATCAACATTACCTAAGCTTACTTAATCCAATTTTCTCTCGTGAACAATATTTTGGGATTTTAAACAAGAGAAACACAATCCAAAACTTGTCTAGTATGAATGTCCTAACAGTTTATTTACTGCATTAAGGTTTAAGCGACTGAATGGCAGCAAGAGGAATTAAAATATGTACCGCTAACAAAGGTTTTACCCAGATAAAACCAACATTGCAGGTCTGCCTGAATAAAATATAGCTTTGACAGCTCGAGACAGAGTTGGCATCCCTTATTCAGTCATAGCTAAAGCCATTTCTCTTTGTTCCACCACCAACAAACTTGCATTAGAGAATTCTCTGAGGTTTGAGAGGACTGACAGGAGAAGGAGGTGGAGGCGAGGGGAGGCTGTGCAGCGGGGAGGCCTCTGAAGTCCCTATCTGTGCTCAGGCACATTTCTGGGCTGCTGTGGAACACTTTTATGTTAGCCAGAGTGACACGGCGGCATAGCTGTGCTTCTCGCCTCCGTCTTCCAGATAAGCACTTTCTCCAATATGAATACAGATTAATCCCCTTTAATAAGCATTAAGGGGGGGTGGACATAATCAGCGTATAAAAATTCCATCAAATCTCCTTCCTGCTGGACGTGTGCCTCAACAGTGTAGTGATTTACCTCTCCTGCACTGACAGCTTTAGGAGGCTGAGACAGGACACTCTCGATACATCAACTAATTGTCAATACAGAGGAGAGCAGCGTTGTAAGACTCTTCAGATGTGCTTTGGCTCGCGTTCTAAATATCACCTCACTCTAACTCCATTATCTTCACTATATTTGACCTTGTTTTGTGCTTGCCACTCAAAACTCTTTTAGTGAAATAACCTGCTTCATTTCTTGGCATCTCTGAGGTGTGCCTCCACTTTAAACCCAGACAAGTTTCACTGACATATTCATGTGATCTATAATCTGGCTAGCTGCTGCGGAAAGGCCTGAGTAAATTGGGTTTAGGGCTGTAGGCTCCAGAGGAAACCACCTGGCTACATATGTACTTTACCCCACCGAAAAAAGTAATTGTTATCTTTGTCAGTAAATCCAGCAAACAGAGTGAAGGGCAATGTGCTGACCCCTGACTCACTGTGGCACAGCTATAAAGTACACTGGTACTGTACAGCACAGAGGCCTCTAGGCATCATTTGCATATTAATCTGCTCAGTGTCTTTGATTGGCCACTCTTGAGTCAGCTCAATCTACACACAGTCAGATTAATGATCTGTACAGTGTTGGTGCCACTCAGGCTTAATTCAGCAGACGACAGACACTGACTATGTTTAAATGCACACTAATATTCCTCTATTTTTCCGAATATGACAATATCCTGATTTTGATATGGGTCATGTAAACAGCATGTTCCATTTGATTGGTCCCAATTAGGCCTTACAAGCATACTTTGGATATGTGTAAAGTGTATTCAGAATATGCATCTCCATTGGGGTTTTTAACCACAGTTTGTGACACATGGCCTCTTGCGTGTTCGCAGTCAGCTCTGTGCTAGGGTAGAGATGTGTGCCCAAAAGCCCACATTTCTGGTCGGAAGGAAAGACACACCTACTTTTAAATATTATGAAAGACTTTGAAATCCACAGGTCTTTTGATATGCAGTTATATCTCAAATATGATCTTTTCAAGAAGCTGGTTCAAGGAATGAAAGAGAGAGGCTGTGTTTGCACCGTCAAACAGGTCCGCCACGGTTGATGCAAAGAAGGAAAATGGCACAGCCAGCTCCAGCCATCCCACTTTTCCATATTTTGATGTGATAAACGACATGTTAGAACATCTAAATTGGAGTATGCACAGCTGCATGTTTTTTGGAATAAGAGCAAAAACGGAATATTTCGTGCATGTAAACATAGTAATGTAACACTTTTACTTCCATCAGAATGTCTAGTTTTCCAATAAACAAAATTTAGCCATGGTAGCCAAATACGTACAGTCACAGTAGCGGGGGAAATTGTCACAAATAAAGAAGACGAAAGCTAAACAGAAGGAAAACTTAAAAAATACACCACCCAGCTGCCTAACTGACACCTATGGAGAACAGATACAAAAACTGCAACACGATCCAGGTCTTAAAAAGAAAACAAAGATGAATAAGATTATTGGAGGAGGAGGAAAATGTGCGGTTAGCCTGCACCACAAGACAAAAGAAAGACAGGATGATACTTCATTCAAAAACAGGTAGCCACAACAGAAATACACACAAATACAACACAATAATAAGGCTGTGGGATTTGCAGGAATAAAGGCTTCAGTTTGCAGGGCTTTGGTCTTGGCTGACGGCAAATCTAGATTTCTTTGACTTGTAAATTTGCTCCTCTGGTTGGTTAAATTGCCTTCATAGTTATAAAGTTTGGATTTGCATTAGCCATGACCACAAGTCTGACAATCCAAGCATATATACTAAAAGCGGGCAGGAGATGGATCTGCGTTGAGGTGAGGTGGGGTGAGGAGACGGGACAAATGAACAGTACCTGCAGGGGTGAAGGTGAAGGACTGAACTGCAAAACAAGAAGACAGAGAAGTTGTGTGTTAAAAGCCTGCAGAGATAAGCTGTGCTTTAGGGGTATCTGCACACTGGGGACACGGTCGAGCCAAGAGGTGCTGAGGGCCAGAGGAAGTGAGACCACATCGTCACCCAGTGTGCAGAGCGACAGCCAGGAAAGCAGCCAGCTCAGAGGTCACAGAGGTGTAGAGACGGTGGCACAAACCAAAGAGAACACACAAACACATAAATGTGACAAACAGAATTGAAGAGCAAATAAACCACACCAGCTTATAGGCTAGTAGCTGCCAATGTACATGCTCTTTTTGACTTGCTAAATAAAAATTGGAAAAACAGCTAAATAAATATGTTTCTCTGAATTTCTGATATTTATTAAGGCAATTTTTAGAATATTGTGTTGCACTGCTTGCAACACTAATGTGTCAGTTCATTACCATTCTCTGCTCTCTAATTAAATCTTGCACCCTTGGCAGTGTATGTGGACTTGGTAGCTGCTTGTATTGACTGGAGGTCACTCAGTAAGATGTCAGGGTCAGTGTGTGGGAGAGGAGCTGGACAAACTCCAGCATCAGTGACCAGCAGAGAGTCCAGTCTGCCCACTCAGCTCGACCACCCTGGGCTATTAACCAACACTGTGGGTGGATTTGTCAAAAAATGTAACCCCCTGGAAATGATTCACACTGACATCTGTCTCCCTGTTGAGCTTTAACACCGTAGCCATCTCAACTTCCCTGCTAGCAACTCTTCTACATGTTTCATCAGAACTGTACACATTAAGACTGCAGGATGATTGGGTAGCAGTGAATATACTCCTGCTCTGACAGGGAAGAAAATGTATTTTTTGAATGGTTGACTTCTCCTTTGTTTGCTAAGGCACAAGAGCAGAATGTCAGTGTAAATGTGCATAGGTGACTACGACACTATGATCAGTCTAACCTGCGTAGTTGCTCAGGCCCTTTCTCTTCTTTCTCCTCCAGTAGAGCCAGATGCTGAAGCCCATGAGGATGACCCAGCACGCCCCTCCAATACCAGCGATAAAGGCAGGCTGTTTCACCACATCGGTGATCTGTTCTGTGATGCTGTTGTTGCGGTTTCCATGTATAATCACGTCCCGGAACTCCTTACCTGAGGGCACGGGGATAAACAGGCAACATTAATGTGATGCTGGGTGGACAGCTACTGGAGAGAAACAGGAAATAACGATGCTGTTGTGCATGTTTTGCTCCTTCAAGGTGAGTTCAAGTTATCACAACAGCCCTTGTAATACTGAAAGGCTTGAGAATGGTTTTCACTGAGCAGAAGTAACACATACAGACACATGATGACAGGTTAAGGGCTGGATTAAGCTCAAAGAAAGTAGGTCTGATGAATTTCAGGTAAGATATCGACCAAGGGAGCAGGACATGGATCTAAAGGGTGTGCAGTGAAATGTAATGTACAGACTGAAAAAGACAAAGCCTAAAAGCTTATAACAAACCCCCAGGTGAGCAAGTTGTTTGCTTAGTTCAGCCCCTAATTCACTCCATTGCCGGTAAAACACACCATGTGAAATGAGAGGAGAGGATCCTGGTTCGTATTGATCTCCGATCGCAGCTCACCGTGACTAGTCTGCTTGACACTATTTCTTGGAACATGATAAGGCACAAACAAATGTTCCCACACACTGACAGGAACAAATACACCCTCACACATGTTATATGTGCATGCATGCAAAGCTGCACAATTTCTCTTCATCTATATATTACTGTGCAACCACAGGAGGACACACCCATCCGCACATCCACAGACACGCAAACACACAAGATATTATAACTGCAAGCTCTGGGCTCTGCTCTCGGAGATGGATTATGTGAGTGACACTGGGGAAATAAGAACATGCTACAGGCCAAGCCATCAGTTATGGGTCAAATCAGGCACAATCTGTCTCAGCTCCACATAAATCATATGTGGTCAGGCCACATATCAAAATAGTAGTATTTTAGCAATATTATCCATTTGGGAATTTCTCGTATTTAATGAAAACATTCTCACTATGTGTTCTTTTGCTGAAATCATCCACTAAGAAATACAACATTAATCTTTGTGAACACTGATGTTGACATAAGGAAAAACTTAAACTGGTTGTTGAAAAGTTGCGAATGCTTTCCATCTTACCAATGATAATAGACTGAGGTTCGCTTTTGACTCCAACTCCTGCACTTGTGCTGGCAGCCACCTCCACCCGGTACACCACTCCCACCTGCAGCCCACCCACCACCACTGAGCGAATGGCTGCATCCACCGTCTTATTTACATGGAAACGTGTCTCATTCCCCAGACACCAGATCTAAAGCACAGAGGGGAAAAAATAGAGAGGCAGTTGATTCCATTTGCCTTTGTATGAGTTAAATGAGAATACATGCCGACTCGCTGAGACAAACCTTGTACTCTTGGATGATGCCGTTCTGGTGGTCTGGTGGAGGGGGGTCCCAGGAGATGCTAATGGAAGTGCTGTTCTGGTTCCCCACAGTCAGGACTGTTACCTGCTGAGGAGGTGCACTGGGAGCTGGAAGAGGAGGCACAAAATAAGCGGGTCAACAATGAAACGCACTATTCTGCAGCTAAGGCAGCAGAGGAGTATTTAATCCTGACAAAACAAGAATAATGGGATGCACAGCAATATTGTACATTTGAATGTGTTTGAAGAGGAGCTCATAAATATGTACGCACAAGTGCACACACACAAAAAGTGACACACACATACACACACTTTTCCATGGAATGTTATTCTTCGGGGATGGCACAGGTGGCTGAAGGCTGTCAAGATGTCTCATTAGAGGGGGATTTACATGAAGACCAGGGCAGGTCTGACATGGCTATAGCCTATCTTTAACATTTCACTATGATTTAATATCTCATCCTCTGCTCCAGCCCGGTGGATTTGCACAGACAATACTGCTATTGATTTGTGGAATGACAGCCTGGCACAGTCGGGCAAGTGCTCTCAGTCAAGCTAAGACTGAATGAGCAACGGTGGCATGCGGGTCAACGAGCTTATAGGATGAAGCCCAGACGAGAAGGAAATATGAAAAAAATACATTTTAGGGGAAGGAAACAAGGTCTCAGTAAACATATTGACTGATTCCATCGATCAGCCAGATGAAACTAAAGCCAGTAGGTAAGGATCAGAGCAAAGCTTCAGAGCGAGGCACATCTAAATGAATCGGCTCTATCCACCGGCAGACAGAGAGTGGATAGAAACAAGACAAGTCCAAGCTTTCATAAACCTCACTCTGTTGTTATTCTGATGGCACCAATCTTCTGACCCCACAAGAGGTAACAGAGGAAAAATAAATAACAGTTGGCCCAACTGGAAATAACGTTTTAAAAATAATGTTTTCTCATTTCCGCAGTAGCTGGCAGGGGAGCGGCACCACGGCAGAATACTGACAGGTCAATTACTCCTGGGCTGCCTCTCCCTCACCTCGCCTCCATCCAAAATGGCACGTGTCACCCTGTAAATCTGTGCTCATCCCTCAGCGCGATTGGCCGCACCAGCCCCCAGGGAGCCAGAGGAGCCTGGCATGGGGGAAGATGAATGGGTCCAATGATGAACCCAACACCTTGGCCAGATTAGAAACAATCTACCCAGGGAGCATCTGATCAACCATCATGCTTAGGGCTCTCCAACGCTGCATTACATCCAGGTGACAGAGTGCTGGAATGGTGCGGGGCAGCAATCAGAGGCAATGTCGTTCAAAGTTAATGTTATGAATGATTTAGCAGCTTATTATCATGCATATTTGTGCTAAACAATACACATTTTTCAACAGAGGCCCTGGAGGCTGTCCTAATAGAGCCATTAGCGGAGTGATGTATTGCAGGCAGGAATTTGACCCCCTGTCTCTCACACACACACGGTGCTGTGCTGCATGAAGAAATACAAACATATCATATCAGACGCCAACAGCTAATGTAAAAGCAGAGGGTGGTGTGGAAGGAAACTTGTGGACCTTCCCCAGAGACATCCATCAGCGAGGATGAATATTAGTCCACTACAAATGAGCATTTATCCAAACATCGCTGATTTCCTCCCTCACTAAATAAGCATTATTTCACATAAAAGATGGGCCTTAGACGATCGTTCAGTGGTAATCAACTGTCCAGATGGAGAGTGAGAGAATGTGTGAAAAAGGAGGAGGGAGACAAAAAGATGGACACAGCATTGGAGCGCTGAGCATACTGTAACTCTGCATCCGCCTGGACCTGCTCCGGGGATTCTCTAATTGTGTTAGCTAATGGACAACCTAAGTTTTAATCACCCTCTGACCAAGACTTCTCTATCTGTCTTCCTGCCCTTCTTAGTAGTCCCAGGGTCTCTGAGGAGCCTAGAGCTGTGTGTTTGATGGTGTATCAGCTATGACCAGGCGGACCAGCAGGGTTGTGACAGAAATAGAAAGTGGTGGAGCTCTCTGAGGGACAGGGATGCAGATAGAGCAGAGGCAGGGAATGTTATCAGCATTGGTAATAGCTAGGACATGCAGGTTCTGGAGGCCTTCGGGACAAGTGGTGTGCTGGCATGTATGTGTTCTCCCTGTATGTGTGTGTTAGTGTGAGCGTGTGCCGGGGACAGCTGTAATGTGACGGCAGTTCCACTACAGCGTTGCGTGTACTGGCTGGCCACAGGAGATATGGTCCCTCTGAGAAAAGAGAAAATAAATGGGCCTGTCACGCGGACAGGATGTGAACTGTCTCCTATACATGCAGGCCTAAATATGTTGTGGCAAGATGGGCTTTGTCTCCAGTATATGGAGTCGGTGTTTGTCTCTTTGTGCTGTTGTGTGCATGTACTGTGTGTCTGTGCTTCACTTTAGATCATAATGTAATTTCAGTTATTAGACTCGAAGGTTGAATCAAGGCTAGTGCAGTGTTGTTGGATGCATTTCTTTTTTGGCATAGGTCAAAATATTAAATTCATCCAAACGCAGACCTGTGTGTGTTTGTTTGTGTGTGATATTGTGCCACACTGCTCTGTGGCCTTGTCAGAGCCTGTATGAATCAAGCTTTAGGCGACAGATCATCTTCACAGGAGGAAGTGTGAGCTGTGTCCAATCACAGCTCAGGCCTGTGGCTGCTGGGTGATGGATTAGAAGAAGTTTGGCACTAACACCACCAATCATAAACAAAAAAAAGCACAGCAGGAAGGTCAGACAGACAGGCACAAACATGCATGCATGCACACATGTACTCACACATATACCCTCAACTCTCAGTATGAAAGGGAGGGGCAGCGGCGCCTCTGATATTATGACAAAAACCAACATGAAAGCAGCCTACGGGGTCATGTGTCACCCGTCATCCCACATTTGTGTGGACTCAAACAGTTTGACTCACTGCGTTTTATTGCTCCTGACATAATCTACAAATACTCAGCGCGTTCGTCTCCGTACCTTCCTCAGTTGTCCGTGCCGTTCGGGATTCACTGTCCATGCCTTGAAACTCGTTGAAATAAGGACGGACCTTGATCTCATACACAATGCCCTTTTTCAGTGCAGAGAGAACAACACTGCGCTCAGATGGGACCTTAACATCTTGGGTCTGCCAGGTTCCTGGTGAAGGCAGTCCTGATGTCTGCCTGTACAGAACTCTGTAACCCTGGATGAACTGAGACTGACGATCCACCTGAGAAAGTGAACAAAGACAAGATTACTGCTGTATTTCAGTGCAGAATGAACTGTGCAGAGGAGACTGGTAGATGCTATCTTGGGCCAGCCACTAGATAATATAAAAAGCTGTTTTTTTCTGCAATGTATTTCTTCCTCACAGAATTGCATTCATGACACTTTAGAGGCTGGTACTCGTTTATCGGGCCTCTTATTGCCTGCTATGACACACTTAGCTCAATTAACACCGTGACATTACCTCATACACCCAGCTCCCAGCCCAAAGTGTTCCCTCCTCTATTAAAAAGACTTTCTGTAATGCCACCTTAAAGGACACATGCATGTCTCATATGTGTTATAAATACTAACTAGTGACATTGGAAAGCAGCTCCCACCACATCTAAAATAGGCTGTGAGTATGAGAATATTGTGCAGCAACAAATACAGACACCCTGGGGACACAAGGGGAATACACAGCAGAGGTGATAACAGCAGATCTGTCCCATAGAAAAGACGGAGAGACTGGAAGTGTGATAGCCCCCTGCAACCCACAAAGGACCCCTCCCTTAAACTTGGACCCATTTAGCGAGACAGAAAATGCTGAATTTATGCAGAGGAGGTGCGGGCGCATAACTCATTGTAATGGCTTGTTAACAGTAGAAGAAGTGAGCAGGGCTTTCAAGTGGGATATTAAGCAGCTGTTTTTTCGCAAGTGTAGCCGGAGTAAATCAGCAAAATGGATCCCCTGCTTGGTGTGTGACTTTTATTAATGGAATGATTTGGGAATATAAAAGCTCTCTGAGAGTGGCCCCTCTGTTTACTGAAAGGGCCCCTGATTGATTAGGTAGCCATGTTTCGCGTTGATTGTACATTACAATCATAAAGCAGTGCTTTAGCATTAAATTAGCTAGAAAGACTCGGGGTGAGACTTATTACAGGGGTCAATAAACATGTCATCAGGAAAACTGCTAATGTGGTTCATTTGAAAATGGAAACAGGCGCCCCACACCATTGAATGATAGGCGTGTACTGTAAATACCTGCACCTAAAAGATTCATAGCAACATGATCAAAATAAACAAGCCCATATATTGTGTAAACAGCTAAGCTTTGAATAATATAAATAGCCCTTTTGATCTCACTACCATTCAAATAAATAAAAAAAAATGTTTTAGCTGAGCCTGTAGCATTTTTTTTAAACCATTTTAATAAAACTGCCTAATGTTGGCGCATAATGTGATTATTGTTGTGAGGCAAACACCACAATATATGCATATGTACGCTGGAAGAGCAGGTGCGTATTTGTATTGCTGGCTTGTATAAGTAAAAGAAGATTAATGCATCATCTCATGACAGTAGGAAAACAGGAAAACCCATATTCACAAAAAAGCAGTTCAACCACGGACATTAATTTCAATCTAATTTTATCCGCGCAAAGTCTTTGTTTGGAGAGGGAAGCAGCTGAAGACATACGGAAGATTGATGAACAACCAGATGTCTCTGACATCTCTTTTCATGTTCAGTGTGGTTAAGAGAAACAATTTTTCAGCCATTTGATGTTCAGTTACTTTAAAGTCACCAATTACAGTATTTCAAAGCTGCAGTCTTAAAGAACAACTGGTCGGAAATTTCCTGACATAAAACAAATGGTAGCCTCGAGCTGCACCTTTTTGGCTTCAAAGAAGGATCTTTGATTGAAACTATCTTGACTTTATGACTCAGTTTTGCAAAATCAAAGATGTAAAAAGAATGCAGAGAGATAAGAAAACCACACTATTTTATACATGGGTGTGGGTTTCGTGATGACAAATAGCAGCGTGCACAGCACCAAAAATCTTTGGTGCATGGCTGTGGGAAGGATTGCAAAACAAACACCACTGGCAATCACAAATAAATGTACTTATTCAGTGTGGGCAAAAATAACTGAAACAGATAAGTTTAAGCTACAAAGCTACCTTCGGCACGCCCACATTAAATAATTTAATTTATCTCTAAACGCTGGTGCTCTGTAGATTTTGTGACAACATTGGAGGAGACATATATAAAACACAAACGTCAAACACTTCATTTTCTGCATTCTGGTGAATTTTTATGAACCAATTTGTGCCTAAATGTCTTTAATTTTGTCACAATGAAAGTCCTCTGCTTCTTTCATGTTTGTATTTGGGGGGCAAGGGGTCCCCTGCAACCCCACCCAAAATCTACACCTGTGATTTTATACATCTAAGTTCTTTCACTGCAAAGACTCAAGGTGAAACTATAAAAATAATTAATGAAAGTGTGGCATAAGTGAAATTTATTGGGATTCTATATGCAAAAAGACAAGCTGCACTCACCGTCCATGTGACCTGAATGGTTGTGGGACTCAGGACAACTGGGTTGTGCAACCGAACTATGACCTCACCAAGCTCCTTCTGTACGTGCCTGTGGTCGACACCCTGAGCTGGAGGACTTATATCTGCAGAGAGCAAGAAAGAAACAATTAGAAAAAAAGACTGAGAGGGCACAAAATAAAGTCTCAACCACATCAGAGTTCACTCAGTTCCTCACAATAAATCTTGCTTCATCATCATCAGAAGTGACTTGGTGAAAGAGTGACTGAATAGATCGGTTTTAACAAAGAAGCGTACACTTGGTGATCATGACTTCATTTGAAAAGGAGCAACTTCATCTGCATTAAAATGACCTCATTCCGTTTTGTATTAAGGCTCCTGCCTTGTTCAGAGAAAAGAAAGGAGACTCGGGCTGGCAAAGGTCTTTAGATGTGTGACTTGTCTGCACTTACTGGGGCCTGACTGAACAACCACATCAACAAATGAACTCTGAATGCGCAACCCGAGACATATTGGATGGGAGATGAATGGACACCATGACACTATTTTCCAGCTCATTCCCCATTTTGCACATGCACATGTTTCAAGTTACAAGCAATAAAAGACCCCAGTGTATGAGATACTGAATGCGGTTAACGCGAGCCACATTTTGAGTTATTTACTGAAGGGAAGCAAAAAAAAACTCGCAAGAGGAAATTATATTTTAAAAAAAAGCTTCATTCAGACGACCCAGCATGATCATGAATCACACGCCAAACTAATAGAGCAAGACAGGCCAAACACAGTTAAAAAGAACTGAAAAAATCAATTTGTCATCAATGCATGCCATCGTCAATAAACATGTCTATATATCATCTCAAGACCTTCACCTCAGCATGAGAGAGATGTGCTGCAATTCAAATTGACTCTGCTTTTTTTTTTTTTTTTAAACACACTCTTGGCTTGCATTTGACAGAGCTTGGCCAAAGGTTGCTTTTTTGTTTTTTTGCTGGGGACTTATCATATCAGTTTAATCTGGAGACTGTGGTCTGTCCGGTACCATAATCAAATCTTCTTTGGGTTTGGAGGCAGTCATTTTGTCCTGTTATGATCATTAACATAGCAGGGATAGCACTAACTCAGTTAGGCCTTCCAAAAGTAGACATGCTTATTTTACATAATTGCTAAAGTGTAGCCTTAATGAGCTGGGCCGAGATGGAGAATTTGACCTCTGGAAAGTTCTGCAGTGTTTCAGTGTAGCTATTCACTGCAGATTGCTGAGAGGGGCTGATAAGTATCACACTTTGAAGGCACAGTGACCTTCCCATATCAGTAGAAACAGACATACTCAGCAAAAAAAACAGAAAACTACATACCACCAGTGAACGTGATTATGACAGGTTCTGAAATAACTACACATGTATAAAATAAACACTGTACATAAAACATATTCCTTTTGTATGAATCTTATGTAAAGTACCTTGTGTCCTGACAGGATCAGACATGGGGCTCGGATCACTCAGGCCCTGGCTGTTGACTGCTCGGACCATGAACAGGTAGATGGTGTTGGGACGGAGACCTTTGACGGTAAACTGGGTGGTTTTGACATGATCTGCTACGGTTTGCCAGCTGTTGCTCACTGACTGACTGCAATGCAAGAAAGAATCCGGTGGTTTAACATTATTTTCTAGTGTCTTTTCATGTGGTACAGCCTATTTATACCTGTAATCTATAGAATATGAGTGCCATTAAAAGGATAGTTCAGATTTTTTGAAGTAGGGCTGTGTGACATATTTATCAATAGTTAGTGTATTAACTACAATAGATGGCAGTTGTTTAGCTTCCATGTTGGTACCCCTGTCTGCTTCTCCAAACAACAAGCATGCTTACTGCCTCTACTGAAGATACTACACTGATTACGGGTAAGTACCTTGTGCAGCTTCAGTTAAAAATACACGAACTATCCCTTTAAATAGTGTGTGACGATTCAGAATTACAAATAAAACAAACCTGAATGCTTCAATGACATAAGAGGAGACAGGAGATGCTCCAGCCATCCCAGGCTGCCAGGACAAAGACACACTGTTCTTGGTGACATCAGTGACCTGAGGTTTAGATGGAGGGCCTGGAAGTTCATTCTCATCATGGTTCTTCATGACCATCACTCCACCTGATTCTGAATGGAGAGAAGGAATCAGGAAAAAAACGCTCTCTCTGGTGAAAACTGCTGACAATGTTTCTGTTAATAAAACACGTGGAATCATTACGCCATCTTGTACCTTTGACCTCCAAGAAAGCACTCCACGATGTTTCACCGCTTGAGCTGGTAGCCACACATGTGTAGATCCCAGAGTCTGAAAGCTGGTATAAAGTAGAATACACATGTATATATGAATAACAATAAACACACACACACCTACAGCCCTTAAAACACCACTAATAACAGCTTTATTGCCATTTCATTTCACACATCCTGAGAGCAGCAGCAATGACCGAATGCATGTTACCCTCCTATCGCTGAAACGATGAAAAGTGATGGGGCGACTTCATGAGCAAGCCCTGAGCTGGCCAAATTGTGTGTCATTTGTGAGTGCCTTAAAGTGCTGACGCTAATTTCCTAATGAATTCCATTTTCTACTCACCACCCTTCCATCACTTCCCCACTCCCCCTCCTTATTTCCCCACTGTCCTGCCGACCACAACAAAGCCAGGCTAATTAATTTAGGGTGGGCTGCTGGAACCCCCTGGACCGATGACAGCTGGCTTGTCTCTCCATCCCTCTTAGGGAACTTTGGATGTTTGTTGGTTTTTGTCCCTGTGCCTTCCTTCCATTTATTAAATAACATGTCAGTGGTCGGCAGCTTTGTCAAGCGTAATAGATATTCCACTGAGGCCTCCGAGTGGGGAAAGGAAGACGTGAGCCTTTTAAATTTAATCTACTCTGAACGTGTACGTGTGTACACGTGTGTGTGTATATCTGTAAGTGCATACATGTTTCTATGCTACAGCTGGAGTCCATCCAACCCTGCACAGCTGAGCCCGGAGCTGCTGAGCCACTAAGTGATACAATCAAACAATTAGAAAAAAAAAATCAATTCCGCCTATTCATCTCTTTAAGGCATTATGGTACCTTGCTCCTCAAAGTTATGCCTGTCTACTTATTTATTTATTTGGATACCCATTAGCCACCACCAGGGTAGCAACTACTCTTCCTGGGGACCACACAAGTAAACATTACATCATAATGTTAAAAAAAATGTATAATTAAAAATCTGAGGCAAAAGAAACAGAAAAAAAATCAAGAAAACAGGAAAACTACAAAAAAACCCAAACCAATAACTATTCTCACTATATCTTAATTGTCAGTAACACATTTGATACAGCTCAAAAGAAATAGCAGGACTACTAAAAGCAGTATATGCATGACTCAGAAAATAAAAAGACCAGGAGAGTTCCTAATTAATGATCATATAGTCAGATATTATGTAACAAAACATGTCCTATCTGAGAGGGGCTGGTGTTCTGTGCCATCAGGCATTTCTTTAACCTCTTTTTAAAAACACTTCCTAAATGTGTAATATCTGAGGGCGAGCCAGTGCATAATTCCAATCCTCTGAACATAACAATATGTTGTCTTGCAATGGTTTTTGAAACAGGAGGTGAAAACAACCTCTTGATACATGCCTAGTATTAATGTCATGGTCATTACTACGATAAGACAATTAACGGTTAAGCATGAACTCCTATTTAGGGGCCCTTTAGTGTTCAGTGCTAAGGAGGGCTTTACCAAGACCTGAATTATCTGTAGAGAACACTTTGATTCCAAAAACAAAGGGACCAGGTGATTAAAACCAGAAAAAACATACAGATCAGTGTTTCTGTGACACTGTTCAGCTTGTAGCAGACAGTCCACTAATTCAACAGCAGCAAATGTGTGCTCTACTTTTTAAGTAAGATCTAGACGTTTAGGTGGTTTTTACCATGATTACTTCCTCTCCAAAACAAATGGACCCAGTGATTTAAACTGTTGAAAAAAAAGTTTTTCCAATGCTATTGGTTGTGGAAAAGCTGCTAACTATAGTGTGTGACGTAATTTAATGGCCCTAGCTAGAGGCAGCATTTGGTTTGTCTATTCTGGGCTACTAGAAACATGGTGGTGCAACATGGGGATCTCCGTAGAGAGAGACCCACTTCATATGTCAATAAAAGGCTCATTCTAAGGTAATGAAAATATGACCATTCTTATTTTCAGGCAATTATACAATAAAGAAAATATACTTATTATATTATATTTAATTTCTGCCAATTCATCCCTCTCAATCCTACACACTGGACCTTTAAACTCTAGTTACAGACAAAGCTATCTTACTATATAATCTTACTATATAATGACGAAAACTCTGTCTGTGTGTGGGTGTGTCTGTTCCACGTTTTTCTCCTCACAAATCTGCCTCAAGAACCCATACTTCAGGTTATATAGAGTTTCCGCCATTTTGAATTTTTTGAAAAACACTTCAAATCGATCTCTTCCTAGGAAGTTTGACCGATCTGCATGAAACTCGGTGAACATAATCTAGGGACCAATATCTAAAGTTCCCTCTTG